>NC_091754.1:64316067-64361067 GCF_043380555.1 Nothobranchius furzeri
CACACATCAGGCAGAGCCAGAGCAAAGCTAAATAAACCCTAAATATCCTGTTGCTTCACTCGGGCAGCAGAGAGCAGGGACACATTAAATAACACTTTAACTGAAATTCCAACACAAATCTGTTTTTATTCATGAGTATCAATAAAAACTCCAATACTTTATTTACGCCTTCCTCTTTCCCAGATGGGTTTGGTCCCCCCCCCCCCCCCCCCCTCTAGAAACTATTATCTGTGACAAGACGAATGAACACAGGTGATAATTAAGGCTGTTCACAAACAAGATGAAGCCAACATGAAATATGTCATCAGGTCTGTTGTTTTTACACTTCAGATGAAATAATCCTTCTGTCGACATGCGGGGCCTCTGCAGCGGAGTTTAGACGACGGCAGGTCTGCATTCAGCAGGAACCTCATATCTAACCATCACTGGTGTTTCAGAGATGTGACCACATATAAGCTGATGTAATTGTAATTAATGTGTAATTACAGGTAAGGATGTAACGCTGGCTGATGTCCAACACAGACCAGTCTAAAGAGACGAGCGTACGTGTCTCTAGTGTGGAAAAGCGCTGCTTTGAGAGAACTCCTGGAAACTGTAACGGTCTCTCTCCGTGAGAATCATCCACCCCACTGAACCGTAAATCGGCTTTCATACATAACAGCAGTGTCAATACTTCTGACAACCTTTCCACCCCGAGTGAAACTAATGACTCCAGGCTACATGGAGGAACAAACCCAAACGCCGTTCTCTACTGGAAACGGTTCACACACTAACTGGTCTGTAGAACACCTGGAACAGGTTCCCATTAACACGTTGTCTCAGCTCTAGCTTGTATTCTACTCCATAGAGACCATATCAAACCATTTTGACCACTTTTATTGTTATTTACTCATGAAAAATACCTCAGCGCAGTTTTTGGCTTCAAGCATGCCTTTCCCTGCCTGATGTGTGTCTTCCCTTCAACTCTGCTGAGCTGGATGGAGTTGTTACGCCATCATGTGCAGCTCCTTCCAACCTAACCCAGATCCCTCTTCCCCTGGGCCCTCATCCACCAACCATACTCACACACACATCTGGGAGTATGTCGTGCGCAGGAACTTGTTCAGGCCTGTGGGTGGAAATGTTCCTGAACATAAGAAGTCTTCAGTCCATGCGTACGAACATCACCTAGTGGTAGAACAGAGGAACTGCAGCACCGAAGGTCTCAGTAAAGCACGCACTTTCCTCATCCGTAAATTATCTTCCCCATGAAATAATTATTTTGGTGGATAAACATCCGTCATAAGACACCCAACAGGAATTAGACATTGCCCTTTTTTAGGACACTGGCTTCTTGTACTCAACCTGTTCCACTAAAATCACAACAAACAAAACAACATCATAAAGGAGTTCACACAAAGTTTGGTTTATAGTCTTAAAACGGCCCCCCAACTCTGATCTGGGTTTACAGCATCACTGATGTTCTGCTGAACTTGAGTCCTGGATGTAGACGAAGTGGAACGTGCTGCTGCTGATAATCATGGGAGTGAGGCTGACGGTGGTGGGGAGGTCTAGAACATGCATCTGCATGAATCACATCGAGAGTCTGGAGGTTGCAACAATGCATGCTGGTCCGGACTAGCTGCTGTAGCTCATCACCGCTGAACCATGTCCAGGTAACTGTTACGTGTGACTTTAACACACACACGCACACACGCACACACACGCACACACGCACACACACACACACACAATTAAGATATGGCTAATGTATGAACAGACGTGTTTTAGGTTTTTAGTAAAAACTGTAATTCCTCTAGTTTCCTGGTCAGCTCGACCATGGAGACGGCGACGCAGACGGAGAGCCAACGTCACGGCTTGAAAATCACACCATATACATTAGGTCCTACCTTGGTTTCTCAGAGCTTGTCTGAGGGGTTTAGCATGTTCAGAGGAGCATAAATTGGTGGAACACGTCAAGAAGATGAGGCCGGATAGACAACAAGAAGGCGAGGAAGCAAAAAGAGAGAAGTCAGAAGCTGAAAGGAGCCAAAGTTCAGCAAAGCCAAGAGAAGAAGTGGCTTTTTTTCTGCTTCAAGCTGGAAAAAAGACGACGAGAGGGACCTTCAGAAGATGTGAAGCTGCTGTTGTGGGGGGAGGAGAGAAGACAGGTGACAAAAGAAAGCAGCAACAGCAAGGCATGCACCTGAAACCACACCTGAAAGAGCCAGCCACACTGCTGCATAGCTGCTAGGAAGCAGTACGGGATGCTGATGAAGACTATTCCAAGTGACTGACTGAGATGTGTTCATGGACGTTCCACAAACCGCTGAATTAAAGAAGCCTTTCTATGTTGAGACCTAAAACAGCGCTTCAGACTTTAGGAGCTTTAGGAGTTTCTAAAGCGAGACGTGTGGTGGGAGTGCTCTGCTGCAGTGTGGCCATCCCTGACAGGACATCCACTGTAAAACAAAGGGGAGGTCCTTTAACCAGCCGCTTGATTAGGAAGTTCTGATAAAATAACACCAACTGTGTTGATCTTTTTCTTCAGTTTAAACTTCAAAACCTCCTAAAATACAGATTAGGAGTGAATTTGGTTGCAGCTTAATTGTGTTTGTTTGACAGTAAATTGAATCAGAAGGCTGGTGAAATCCCTCATCAACACACACTCCTGCCAGTCACACATGCGCTCCAGAACGCCGGCGTGTCTCCTCTACTAATGAAAACAATAAAGCTGCTGGTGCTCTCCAAGCAACACCTCAAACACAGCAATCAATGCTCCTCTCCACTTCCTGTGTTCCTCTCCTCTAAGCTAACTCACATCTCCTGAGTCTTCAACCATTCTGAAGAGTGTTTCTGTGTAAACGGTATAAATATTTATTCTTGCCTGTAGAACGCTCTCTGTCAACAGATGATCTGATGGGAACTGGTGGATGTGTGTGTTTTTTCATATTTCCTCAAGTCAGCTGTCAACCACATAAAGTCAAGCGTGCAAAGCTCGGAGAGGCTGGAACATCTCAACTCTGTTAACGTCAGCTAGAGCTTTAACCTGTCCTGCACTGCAGCTCTATGAAAACAACCAGAGCTCCTCAACCACACAGCCCGTTGTGTCACCCCGAAGGTTTCAGGATCCATCTCAGGTTCAGAGAAAACAAACGTTTAGCCACTCGGTGAGAAATGACCCTCCACAGTTTCAGCTGAACGCGAGGGGCTCCACTGGACCTGAGGGACTGAGTAGGCTCTTGGATAAGCCTCCCAGTGATTTATCATGAAGCTGAGGTTTGCTGTTAATATTAAAACCAGCTCCCTGATGAGAGGTCAGACTGTTCGTCTTTATTTACACGGTTGTTTAAACGTTCAGCAAACATTCAGGCGGAGACGAAAGCTCCTTCCTAATGAAACTAACACCTGAGCACAACGACGTAAGGCGTCTGCAGCCCATCATCAGACCCTCGCTGAAGACGTTATCTACAATGGAAGGACTTCAAATGTTTAGTGTCAGACTAGCAGAGAAGCTATTAAAACATTCAAATAAGCACCGAGTTCATGATGGATCTGCCTCACGCGCTCCACATTTCTTCTGGTGTTGTACTGCTTGGCAGGCAGCCACCCAGCAGGTGCCGCTCAGGCTTAAATAACAGTTTCTTTGCACAGCGTGGGTTCTGTGGTGCGGCAGGAGCTGGGGAACCAATCACACGGTGAACTTTGAGCTCTGCAAGGTTTGACTGAATAATTCGTAACCAAAGATATGAATCAGGATGAAAAGTGTGTGTGGCATCTTCTGTGTGGCTCTGCTGAGGTACTGGAGTTAAATGCTTAGGTGCTCGGCATGATAGCAGAAGTATTTTTAGGAGTTCTGAAGTAAATGTGTCTGCACAGATAGGGTAGAACAAGGGCAAAACACACTGGTGGTTCAAAGCACTTGTCAAAGATATCATCTTGTATTATTAAGACTCACGCGTGCTCTGCTGCACTGCCGTTCTTGTTCATGTAGAGCACTTCCATTCAAGTATTTACATCAACACAATAAATATTGCACTTTGACTTTTTACACATTCAGGATTCTGGAGCAGCTCTTCTAACAGCAGCGCTGTCTATCCATATGTAATGTCACTGCTCCATTAATATGTAGAACAAGTTTAATTAGTACCTGAGATGTTCTACACTTGATACGCCTGATAATGGTTCTATTGGTACAGGTGCAACTAGAACATGAGTCTATAGGGCAAATGCCCATTTATGTAAATAGACTGAGAGACCTTGTAAAGGCTCAGGGACCCTATGCTTTGGATCGTTAGCTGATTGGAGTGTGACACTTAGATTATAGACTATCAAACTTTTTAACAATATTCTAATTGTCTGTGGTTTTGATTCTGGGGTCTTCATGAGCTGTAAGCCACAAGCAAATATGTCTTTATCTTGTATAGTAGTTTCATATATATATATATATATATATATATATATATATATATATATATATATATAGCATTTTAAAAGTCATTTTGGTCTCAACTTATAAATCTTGATCGCTACTAAAAAGTGCAACTTTGCCACCTGCTGATATGAATTAGTAACTGAAGTCTACTTAACATGTGAACTCTAAATATTTAACCAGTTACACAAGTTTGTGTTTCAAAACCAAACACATTGGTGAGTAACTTCTGTTTGTAGGTGGATCAGTCTAGATGTCCAAGCACAGCTAAAGGGAAGGGAAGCCTTTGTAAATGGAGCCCAGGTGTCTAGACTTGATGCTTAGACTGATGAAGCAGCTTGTCTGGTGTTTCAGCTGAAAACAGGGAATAAACGCAGTGTGTTTGCCTACATAATGAACGGTAGTGTTGAAGAAATGCTCATTTCAATATTGGTGAAAGTGGTTATAATCAGGAATAGTCAGAAGTGGAATATTGTTGAAACTGTTTAGGGAAAGATGACTAAATCTATGAGAACGTACGGTTGTACAGACGCCGCAGCTGTGGAGCGTTGAGGACCTCATTTCCACTAACTGAAAGCTTTATCAGCTAAACAAACAATGACTGTTGATGCACTGCAGGAGTACCACAATACCCTGCAAGTTCAACACCCCCATGCAGGGACTTCATTCCATATCCCTAAAAGCATTTCCTGATCTCTACTGAACCACTCACCCAAGCTCTACACAATCACACGACAGCACTGGAAAAAGGAAAAAGAGAGCTTGACTTACGGTCGTTGCAAAACGAGCCTCCATAGGACGTCATCGTGCAGTCACAGGTGAAGCCCTCCCACTGCTGGAGACACACCCCCTGATGGTAGCAGGAGTCCTCCGTACAGGTGGTACTGGGTCCTGGGAGGGGGTTTAGAGCCAAGACATTAAAAATGAAAGTTTAATTAGATTTTTACGACGAAAAGTCCTCCCGACCTTTCATTGTGATAAAAGTTGAGCTTTCCCTTGACGGTGTGGAGGATGAACATCAGCATGCACTACATCCCACTGAACCAGCCAGTCACCCTCACACGACAGGAACCAACCAGTTAAAGTTGGACAGTCATTGTTCCAAACCTGGTAATGGTGGGCAAACATGTCTGATATCTAAAATTGGCCTTGGGCATGAGCGAGTTAAAGGCTGGTTGTCCCAGGGTGGCCCGGCTCTTGGACGGTCCGTTATGCATCCGGGCCCTCGCGTCCTGTCACATATGTCAACATATCTTACTGATCTCCACTATCGGTGGTAAAAGGACTCCCATTCTCTGCACCGCACTCATCATGCTAACACATGACAGCAGGTTTCCTTTAGCCATGAAACACTTAGACAGTTAACCAAATGTCTGACTGACGGTATGCATGTCTATCTGAAGTAGGGGATTCATCGTACTGCCCGTAGTTTCCATGCAGACCAGACCCGACTGCAGGACCTAACCCTAACCCTAACCCTAACCCTAACCCGACTGCAGGACCTAACCCTAACCCTAACCCGACTGCAGGACCTAACCCTAACCCTAACCCTAACCCGACTGCAGGACCTGCTGAATAATAGATACATGATTAGGATGCAGACGCGGTCTTAGGTGGGATAATTATTTTTAAAAGGAGAGTTTGGTGCTTTTGTGTTGATGGCAGTGGGGTTTCTCACTATAGCCCCAGTTAGACAGACATATTTGAAAGAAGCATGGTTCAGCTCCAGACTCATTTGTTTCTGCATAGATAAACAGACTGTGCCATTTACAAATGGCCTAATTAAAAGAAAGACCCCAACCCACCAATCCCACAAATAAATAAAGAAATAAACAAGTAAATAAAGAAAATATCCATTCTGGGATGTGTTTTATCTCCATGTTGTTAACACTTTCTCGCCATTTGAACCTCCTTCACACAATCAATACATGTGTCATGTAATCACTCTTTCTTTA
Source organism: Nothobranchius furzeri (assembly GCF_043380555.1). Classification (NCBI taxonomy): domain Eukaryota; kingdom Metazoa; phylum Chordata; class Actinopteri; order Cyprinodontiformes; family Nothobranchiidae; genus Nothobranchius; species Nothobranchius furzeri. The sequence goes on from NC_091754.1 coordinate 64,322,434, forward strand.
ATTTATCTGCAGGCCAAGCGATTACTTTTGCCTGAGAATTGAACGAAGTGGAGTTCGTTAGAGCGTGGCTATCCATCTGCTGCGTTTGCTCTGAATGTTGGGGAGAATCCTGCTGCGTTAGGGAGGTACACGCCCAATATGCAGATAAAACACACACAAACATGACTTCATTCTCCCAACGCAGTCAGTTGAGTACTTAACTAACAGCTAGATGACAACTGAAACATCTGCTTGTTCTCGCAGCTGGAGACCGCTGTCATGCCTTTTCCATGAGAAAACAGTACATCTCATTATATCCATCACTGCTTTAGCAGCACCTATTTCCTAATGCTTAGCTGAATGTACGATACCGCTTGTGTCCTCTGTTGGGCTACTGTGAGTATATCATGACTTCTGCTGACCCCTTCCCTTTCTCCAGTGTTATCATCATCTGTTGTTGTGACACGCTGAGTCTGTAGGGAGCTAAAAGGACGGGCTCAATACTTCTGTCCATGTCCGACCTCTGGCCTGAAGAGACTGCTCGAGCAGCCACCTCTGACCATTTCCCATCTCCTTTTATCAGGTAAAGAAAGAACTCAGCAGGGAATAAAACTCTAAATTCAACTAGGAAAGTTCCTGAAAGATGGTGCGTAACATCCAGCAGCATTTCTCACCGCGGGTTTAGGCCTTGACCTCCAAATATTGACATTTTACAGAAAGCCGATGGATGCTCTGTAGGAAAACTCCCGAAAGGCTTTTTAGTGTAAAACACATTAGACTTATTTTTATATCTGTCCATAAACATCTCTCAAATCTATCTAGCCCAGGTATGTCCAATGTCTGGCCTGGGGGCCACTTGCAGCCCTCCAAGGTACTTTGTGTGGTCCCAGCAGGTTGTTGATGTAGACTGATTGGGTAACGCTTTAGTTTAGGGAACACAAATTAGCCATTAATTAGCTGCCAATTAATATGCTTATTAGTGGACTACTAAGGTAAGGACTTGATGCAACCTGCTGGGTTCCTTAAATAGGAAACATGATTTCTGATTGGCTTAATGAACTGACCTGAATTGGAAAGTTTATAATGTGAAGTGCCTTGAGACGACTCTTGTCGTGATTTGGCGCTTTATAATAAAAAATAAAAAAAATTAGGCTGAATGAGTCATTATTAAGCTTTTATTAGGTGCTTATTACCAATGCTTTAATTCTAATATTAACAGGCCGTAAACTGAGAGTTTTATCAAAATAATCCGTTCATAATGGTTTGTTAACTGAAAGTAAACGGGTTGTTGGTGATTAACACACAAACTAATGTGTGGCTTTTAAAGAGGTAATTCAAGGGGAATAGTTATTCTGCATTAATAACCAAAAATATTACGTTCCGCTATTATGTAAATAAACACCAAACTCCACATGTTAATAGAGCCTAAACAACCATCAATTAACCACTCGTAAGCAAGAATATGTTCCCCATTCTAGTCACATCCTGTTCATACCCAACTACTAGTAGTTTAGTATTAATTAACCACTTAAGGGCAAGCATATCCCCTTGATTTACTTCCTTACAAGCCACATATTGATTTGAGCTAATTAGCATGTGTGTTCATCAGCAACAACCCGTTTACTTTCAGTTAACAAACGTTATGAATAAATTATTTTGATAAAACTCTTAATGTATGGCCTGTTAATGTTAGAATTACAGCTTTAGTAATAAGCTCTTAATAAGTGCTTAATCATGACTAGTTCAGACTTAGCAGTCCACTATTATGCATCTTAATACACAAGTAATTAGGGTTAATTTGTGTTCCCTAAACTAAAGCATGCTGAGGCTGTTACTGGAGAGCCCATGTCGGGGCATTTTTTGAGAATTAAATATATTAATTAATGAAAATAATCTACATTTCTGGCCCCGTATCAACTTGATGATTTTTGCCCTCATCTTGACAGGTGTGGACACCCTGACCTCGAGTGTGACTTTCACACCTTTATGGGTACTACCAGTGTGTTGGTAGGCACACCAGCATCCGCTCCGCCGGTTGGGATGGTTCTCATTTGGGAAGCCTTTGATTTTCCAGTCAGTCGTCTTTTCAAGCCTCTTGGCTCTGGTTGGTCTGCCTAAGGCCAAACAGGGCTGACACACCCACTGCCAGCTGATTGGCTGGCTTAAAATCAGGCAAATCATTAGAGGGAGCCTCCAACTGAAGGATGGAATCAGCCCGCCGGGGCCTTCCCACACGCGCGATTCATCATCAGTCTAGATGTAAGGAGTTAACAAGCCTCTGGCTGCTTTTGTTTAATAATGGAGACCCCGCAGACTTCTCTGTGGTCGTTTGCCCCTCCCACATGCTCAGAGATGTCCCAGTGACATCACCGACCATAGACCGCCCATGTGCTCAATCACGCCCACATTTCTAAGGCAGTGTGGAACAAACGCGGCCGAGCTGGGGCGGGTGGGGTGGAGTGTAGCTGTTGCTAGTGTGTAAGTGGCAAATGTGTGTGTGAATGAGTGAATGTCTGACTGTGTTGTAAAGCACCTTGGGGGGTTTGGAGAACCCTTGAAGGCGCAATACAAGCCATTTACCATTTACTAGACCTTAAATGAACAGTCAGTGTGAGAAACCACTGAAAAGTGGTCACTTGTTCAGATTTCTGGAGAAAATATGATTAAATAATATTAAAAAAAAGTTTCACTTTTGGCTTCGAGCTCATTTAAAATGTACCAGAGCACACGTCTGCCTTCTGAGGGGCTTTAAGAGAAAGCTGTAAATCTGACAGGTACATTTTGAGTGACGGTGTATAATTTGTGTTTATGTTGTAAAACTTTTGGGAAACTTTCATTCATTTATTTGTTTTTAATTAGCTTTACCAAAAACAGCATGTCTATATTTGCAGCCAAACTGGTCAGCTGCAAGTGCTCACTTACCTGGCACTCTAATCATTAACTAACATTAACATCCCCGTGTGCACGCCTGCAGGAGTCAGTGTGAACGCTTAATGCAGTTTTAAACTGTGTTTGGAGCAAAGTAACTGCCATCTATAACTGTGGGCCAGTAATAAGGCAGCCGGGCAGAAGGAGTGGCATTAAGCAACGCGAGGTGAGAAAAACATAAAAGCTGGATGGGTGCTGCGTGGAGGCGGCCAGCGAGGCCCTCAGGGAAATTAAGTCTGTGTTCTCCTATGCTCAGTGCGCCATTGAGACATGAGGGACTGGGGATTGTGTCGGCTGTGCAGAAGGGGAAATGTTACAGCCCATACAGAGAGTCCAGGTTAACAAACATCACGACCACTTAGCCCGCAACAAGGAGCAGCCCAGGTGCAGCAGAGGTAACAGGTTAGATGATGTAAGGTGGATTTAGTCCGAATGACAATCACCTGAGGAAGTAAAGATGTGAACTTCATGGATGAAAAAGGAGAACATGCACTAGTAAAATCAGCCCGTTTAACTGAAACCTGTAAATCATCATTCATCGTCATTTCTCAAAGGAACCACTAGAAGAAACAGTGATGGATCAGCAGCCTCCCTGAGTGAAGGCACTGTTAACGGTATGAACTGGAGTTCTTTTCTTCACTGGAAACTAGAGATGGAGCTGCTTGTGTAAGCTGCCGGCTAAACGTGACTCCAGCTGTAATCAGAAGTGTGACTGGTTCTTTTACCGTCGCAGCCTCGATCCACCTGCTCCACCCTGTGGAGGGCATCTGCAATCAGGTCAGGCAGTCTCCCATTCAGGTCTACAGAGGCCAGGCAGCCCTGGTACCCGTCCCGGGATGCAATCAGTTTGGGCAGATTGGTGTACATGCTCTTTGTCACGCCGCCGATGTACAGCTCTCCTGCAAAACACACACGATGAGGATGTTTAACGGGACAATGTGTAGTTTTTACCACTAATCTCTGGAAATTCCACCAAAATGCTGTTGTAAATGAACTAAAAGATGCCCAGTTGATGAAAAATAATGGCTGTTTCATCACATTTAACCATAGAAACATGTTCTAAAGCACATGGGGCTAAGTCTTGTTGGTTGCCATTTTTGTTTTTATGGGAGCCCGTGAGGACATCCCTCTGTCACCCACAGAACATGATGCCTGATGTATGATAATCTGATGACATCATACTGATAGTAAGATAAACAGGAAAAGTTCAGTATCATTTTTCCAATGCTAAATAAATTCAGTTCAACATTTAAATATAAGTGTGTATTCTTTAGCTTTAGCTGCGCTACTGCAACAACGTAGTGGCTGCTGTAAATGATGGACCACAACACAACACCGAATACGGCTGAAGAAAACCTTCAACCATGTAGAGCGTTCCAAACGTTCACGTGATGACCCGGTACATATTATTTGATATTTTATAGTTTCAAACATTTTCAGTCACATTTCACATCAAACTGCAATTACGAGTACCTGTTGATACCTTTGAAGCAACGCATCTGCTAAGTGGTGGAGGTGTGTGAGCGACGGCACTCCACCACATGTTATTGTAGGGTTAGGGTTAGCAAACCAATGAAAAGTTGGAAATCCAAAAAGGCGAAAAATTCAAGTACTAAACATGCAATTTGTCTAATTAGGGTATTTTTTTGTTTGTTTTGTTTATTTTTACGCTTGTTGTTTATAGTTTTAGACTTGGTCTTAGGTTTGTTTGAAGTGCGTGAGGAAAAACATACATTTATATGTTTAATACCATGTTTCCCTGAACCTGATCTTGTTTTTGAACGGTTGGTCCCTCAAACGTGTTTTTGATTTTTTCTAAATTACATACTTTTTCTTAAATGAAATAATAAAAACAATTAAATAAATATATAAGGAATGAATGAGATCAAAGCCAAGATTGCCCTCGTACGAGAGCGCAGTATTCACACAGTAAACAGACTTTAGGACCTTTATTTATGCGGTTCATATTCTGTCATTAAACAATAAGAGTAATGTGCATCCTGCTGGGCAGTTATTTACCATCATGTACTTTTCATTTAACAAGAAACATAAAGTGTTTATTAACAAGCAAATCACTTAAACTGTCTTGTATTTTCTAGAGTTTAATTCTGCAAGAGGGATTCATCTGAAATAATTAAACTGTATACTTTGTACTGTACAAATCACAAAGCGCCGTGTGTGCTGACTAATCTCATCAGAGCAAAATGTTTAATGAGGTGATGCCGGTAAAGAATAAATGAGCACATCTTTAAACCAATAAAGAATAAATGGAGCTCCGTGAATCACAGCATGTGTCCTAAAGTGTGCTCAAAGGGTGTGTGTGTGTGTGTGTGTGTGTGTGTGTGTGTGTGTGTGTGTGCTGTGTGTGTGTGTGTGTGTGTGTGTGTGTCCCCACACACACACACACACACACACAGCAGAGGAAAATTCACCCTCACCTAGACACGGGAAGACCGTGTCTCTGAGCAAACCACATGTGACTGTCAGGAGGTGTCCTCCTGGGAGACGTCCCTGACAAAGTGCCCGTCGTTACTGAGGTGGCAGAAGCGCGTTTTGATGATTACATGATTCAAAGCAGCAGCTTACCCCTTACACGACTAGCTTTAACAGCATCAACCTGCAGGACTGGAAATGGGATTTGACTTTTGAAAGAATTTCCAGGTACCGGAGCCTCCTGGAAGAGGGGTGGGAAGGGCTGCAGTGGTGCAATCCCACCAAAGATGCAGGAACTGCCAATCCTGAGCAAAGAGGCGAAGCTGAGTTTGGGGAAATCTTAATGCTCAAGTACAACTACAGTCTCTTTGTGTTAAAACATAAAAGGAAGAACCCATCCACATTCAAACCTAATTATCTCCCTTCCCCCGGTCTCCATCACAACCATGGGTTTGCAAAAATGCCAAGAAAAATGATGGCAAAGAGAAAGAGGTCTTTGAAGTACGGGCGTACGAATAAACACGGTTTGAACTGCTTCAGGCTGTTCGTATCATCAAAACCTTTACTTTATCTGTAAGTGGGCATAAAGTGAAAACACAGCAAAAACCTTCCAATCAGGAGCGAGGTCCTCTCGCAAAGACAAGATCACCAGAAAACCTTCAACTCTAAACTGAAAGATGATTTTTCACAGCTACAATCTAGAACCTTCAGAGAGCCCCAAGGTCAATTATATGTGGACTGTGTGTAATGGAACGAGTCGATGATGTTTGCCAACTCCTCCCTAGAATTAATGAGCACTTGACACTTCATATTTTCCAGCCGGGGCTGCCGGACGTTATAATCAATACGACGAATTCATTAACTGTCCGACTGACTGATGCTCTGAGATCAGACCCGTGAGAGCCATTTAGCAAACCCCAAATTATCTGAATGGAGTTCATCTGAATAGGAGCAAACTACAGAAGTCAGCATGTTGTTGACTCCACTGGCTTCCTGATTTAATACAGAATACAAGAAAAAGCAGAACAGAGGGACGTTACCGTGAAAATTAGACTTTATTCTCCGCTTAATATTTTTATTTTCCTGTGAAGAAAAGGAAAGAAGGAGAATCCACCATTTGTACTCAGCCCCTCAACAATCCGGTTCATAACTGAGTTAGGTTTGGTGTTAGGAGGGTTCGTCAGCCATTTTAAAGTGTTGTTGTTGTTGTTGTTGTTGTTGTATTTTCTGGAGAAGTAAACTCTTCAGCCAGAAAAACGACTACTCTCCTATTAAGTCGCTCAAAGTCATTATATTTATATCTGCATGATTTATGTAACCCAGCATTCTAAGAGGGGCTATCGTTGTTGGAAACACAGAGAATAAAACATACTTTCATATGAAATGTCTGTTTTTTACACATTTCATCATTCAGCAGCCTGGATGGGGAGGAGTCAGTGTTTCTTACTCTAGCCTGGTTTACCAAACATGGCCGTCAATTTGCTGCAACGCCGTGGTGACATCAGGGACGTTTGGGTCGTTTCTAAGTGGTCAGACCGTGGCGGTAATGTGGTGCAATCGTGTCCGTTTCATAAAAGGTCAGGTGACTGTGGCATGAAGGGGGTTTGGGTCGGTCTCTGTGATGCTGCTGACTTCCGTTTATCTGGGACATAACCTGCTTTTTATTGCAGTTGAAGCGATGGTTACGTTTTGTAGCAAGCCTCTCCTAAAGGTGTCTCTCCACATCATCATCATCATCACAGACGATTACGATTGACAAGAACGAATGCCACAAAATTTGCGCAACTCCATGCCGGCATGGCGCGTTCATAAGACACGCTGTTGCGGTTTTATGGCGGCAGTTTGCCGGCACGGAGTGTAAAAAGGGTTTCTGACTGTTGCTAAAGCAGGACTGCTTCATGATGACTGGGCTGCTTGTGAGTGCTTTTGGGTTGGTGCCACAGGTCGCTGAGAGGAGGAAAGCCTAGTTTATAAATCTGCGCTGACACACGCACAGACGGACAGAGATGTGTTTCTTTCATGTTTCTCCATTGGTGTGTCAGTGCTCTGAAGTCATTCTCCACCAGGAGAACGGGAGGTGTAGCGCCTCTCTGGGGTGTCCTGCTGTCCATGCTAGTTTTGCTGTTGGCAGATCACTACGATCTGCTTGGTTCAAACCAGGTCCAACCAGGAAACAGCTTTCTGGAGGACTGAGAGGAGACGCAGGAAGGTAAGAGACACAAAGACATGAAAATATGTCAAAGTAAACAAAAGAAAGTGCTTGAAAATTAAAATGTAGATTTAGCCCACTACACCGTATTACCTTGTGTTACATCTGTAGGATCGTTTTCTATTTTTATTCAAATTTTCTGTTGTGTGCTTTTAATAATGTAAATTTTAGAGTGCAGGTGCCTTTCTGTAATTGGTGGAAGATGGCCATGAGGAGTTCCTGACTGGCCGACTGGGAGGAGCAGACCGGATAAGAGCTCGATGAGGTGCAGCCGTGCCCTCCATTTCCTGCTCATGCCAACCAGCCACCGTTGGTTTGTGCTCTGTGTAAAACTAGTCATCAGCTGGAGGATGTGTAGGAGTGATTTTATCCCAGTTTTCTCCTGTTTGGTTGCCCAAAGCGGTACGTGTGGTTTGGCTTTTGGTTCCTTTAGTTTGTTTAAGATGGAGGCGTTTTGTTTATTGTTTTGGCCTTGGTTCACCCTGAGCCTTTAAATTCTCCCTCACCCTTTATCATTGTGAATAGTCTCTTCTGTGGTTGCCTGGGATCAGTGGTGGATGGTGGACCAATCTTTGCATGGTGGCCTGGCCCCTCCCAGACGGGCCGTAACTCTTAATAAAGCTTGTGATGTCCAGATCATCCTCCAAACTCGGTCCCACAGCCAGGGCCATTTCAAGGCGTTTTGGGTGACAAGGCAAAACAGACTGTTGCAACTCTGTTGATGTCACACATAGCAGCTAAAGACGTGTAGCAGCTGCAACCTGCTCAACACACCTGGGTCCTTTCAGAAATCTCCTGGAGATGACCGCAGTGGTCCCTAACCGGACCTGAAGCATTTGTGAAAGGGCAAAGACAAGTTTTACAAGGAAATCATTCAAATTCACCCAAAAATGGTTTAATTACAACCATTAGATTTTACAGTTGTCTGAGTGACATTTGAACTGTTATTCCTGACCAGTAATGACAACTTTTCCAGTAGTTTAGATAGAATACAGCATGGTTTTGGTGCTTGAGTGAAGTTTCCAGGTCCTAAGTTTTAAAAAGAAAAGTTGCATGGAGAAAAAGAATAACCAACATTATGCCAGGAATCAGCATCGTGGCTGAGAATGATATCTGGATTCATCTTGTGCTAAAACAGCACATTTATGATGTCTTGAACTATCTTTGCAAAAGGTTTCATGGTTCTTAATGACCGTTCCAGAGTAGAAAAGTCGAGCTGATGATAGCAAACTTTCCTTCCAGCCACAAACTGCATCCTTGTCGGTTCTGCTGTGCCAGCTGTGAAGGATGCTGTGCTGCTGAGGAGCCCAAAGAGATCCATAAGATAAAACAAATCACAGCCTCACAGGCATCACAGAGCATCACCTCCACGATTACCATAATGACCTCTCAGAGGCTGAGGGGAGGAATTTGGATGTTTGAATATGGGACCCAAGAGAGGCTTTGACAGCACCATCTGACACTGACCATTTGCCATGATGTCACACCACTATGGGACCGCCCCTTTAACCGTTACAGACAGCAGAAAGGCTGTTTACACATGTTCAGACGCTACTGAAGATGGTCGAAACGAGCCGGTTTAGCCACTTTTACGTAACTGATTCCAGAGTAAACACCTGAACAGCTGGCTGCACTAACAGATGAGTACGTAAACTCAACTATTAAAAATAAGTTTGATGGAGACCGGAAACAGGAAGGAACCGCAGCGATCACTCAAACGGACTAGCAGCCCTCAAAATGTGTTTGGATTTGCAGTGAAGACGTTTCACCGGGTGTGAAGAAGACCTGTGATGGACCTAAACGATGTGTTTAAATGACTAACTCATGTCAGACGACGTGCATTGCTGTCTGCTATAGTGAATAGCTAGCTGAAGCCATGCTAAACATCACAAACAACAACAACAACAATCTCAGGCACTAATTTTCCCTTTGTTCAATACTGACACTAACAGGGTGGACCCACGTGGTGATCAGGTGATGTAGGTGCAAAGGGTCAACAGCTGACCAACTCGACATTTAGACAGGTAAGCCAAGGGTTTTTACTGGTATTATATTTCAAACAGGATAAAGTTCTTTTCAGTATTGGTTTCATTTAGCCTTCATGGTGAGTAAAGCTGGATTAGGTGATCCAAAACTGCCATCACTGGTATATTTATATTTGTATAGGGCCTTCTTAGGGTTCTGCAACCCCCAAGGCGCTTCACAATCTAATCAGTCATTCACCCATTCACACACACATTCACACACACTGACAGAGGCGAGGCCTGCCAAACGCAGGCACCGCCGGCCCCTCCGACCACCACAGACAGGCAGGGCAGGTCAAGTGTCTTGCCCAAGGACACAACAGAAGCACTCTCTGGTCGGAGCCAGGATTGAACCTGCAACCCTCCGATTACTGGACAATCCCGCTCTTCCTCCCGAGCTACTGCTGTCCCTGAAGGAGCTCTGCTGTGTGGTGGAGTTGCTAATGTTAACGGCTAGCGTTATAATCAGAAATAATTAAAAATGCTTCTCCATGTTCCAAACCTTTAATACTTCCCTTAGTATGCCTCTGTCAGTGCGCCCCAGGGCAGCTGTGGCTACATCGTAGCTCATCACCACCAGTGTGTGATGTGTGTGAATGGATGAATGATACACTGTAGAGTAAAGCACATCGGAGTCCTCTGACTGTGAAAGGCGCTACACAAGTGTGGGTCATTTATCACAGACCTCACTGAGAACTCGCAGACACCACCCAAGTCCCGGCTGACTGGATTTCCTGTGTAGCGGGCAAACCTCCATTCAGTCTGAAGGGGTCGTTAATACCTTCACTTTCAGTCTACCACTCAGTTGGTTCAGTGACTATTAAATGACCAGCCTATAGCATAAATACTTGTATATTAAATACACGTTTGCCTTTCATTTTCACTACAACCGTGTTTTGTGACGATGGGATGGTTGCATACATAAATAGTTGAAAGACTGAGTGAAATAAGAGTCTCTGATTTTTTACAAATAAATTAAAAGTAAATTTCAACATAAAAACCTGTTTTGCTAAAGCCTCGGCTAACACATAGATCATAGACTGGCTTTACTCACTTGTAGACTGTTGTTGCAAATTCTCATCAGACTCCCTTTGTCCTCCAGATGCAACATTAGGATCAGTAACTTCACTAGAAAGCTGCCATCAGTAGTGCGTCGCACTTCTTCTGCTCTGTGGCTCAGTGGCGCCCCACGCAGGTGTAAAGTGAGTAGTCTCTCATGCGGTGCACTTTATGTATGAATAGGTATATGTGCAAAAATCCTTTTGCTTTTTGAATTATTATTAATTTTCTCTTCTTTACAAATTGAACTCGTCAGCTAACCAGTTGAGCAATTACTTTGTGTAGGCTAATTTATAATTATAGTTATTTCAGTGTAAAAATGTCATTTTAGTTAAAAAGGGGCAGATAACAAGTTTTCTTCTTTCTGTTCTCTTTTCATTTTCTTGGTTTCAGAAACCTCAATTTATTCCTTAGGATTGTTTTTTTTTTCTATTTTAATAATAAATGAAATTAAAAATAAATAAATAAATAAATAAAGGTTTCATGGGGTGGCCATGGGCCAGAAAAATGTTTGGCTGTTGTTCCACGAGTTGTTCCTTGAGGAAACTCTGGGAAGTTTCGACTGTAGTGCTGTAATAAACGACAGAGTCTGGCTGGGAATCTTTAAGTGGCAAGGGCCACTTTTCTTCCTTATTGTAAATTTTATAGTGCTTGTCATCCAACCACTGCCTTTCCTTTTCATCCAGGGTCAGGTCACAAGAGCAAGACCTTAAGCAGAAAGGCTCAGACATCCCTCTCCCCAGCCTCCTGGGCCAGATCCTTTCTTTCCATCTGCATGTACAGGTCAGCTTTATATTGCCGTGCCACCACACACACACACACACACACACACACACACACACATATATATATATATATATATATATATATATATATATATATATATATAATCAAACTGTGATTTGCATCGCTCATTGCCTTTGGTGAGAACACCCTATCATCTCAAGACTTGGATTTCATCCTGGCTGTAATTGGCTCCCAAGTGAAGCGATGGCTTTGCAGCCTTTGCCCACATCTACCAATACTCTGATATACATTATTTATAGCCATCATTAAGAGAGGTCTGATAATAAGAAAAAGGCCATCAATGCACAATGCCAGATCTTTACTCAGCACTCAGATCCCCTCTCGCCAGTTCCCTGGTGAACATGGAGCCGGCCATTAACTTTCATTAAATGCCCTATTAAGAATCTTTGCCTCCTTCTGGATTTCTCGCTCTCCTCTTTCTCCATTTCTTGTTTTCATCACTACACGTGCCTGCCTCTAATTGGCAAAGATTGAATCTTTACTGATCAGAAACACTAAAGCAAACACACACACGCACACACACACACGTGCTGCGCATGCCCGTTGGGTGTTGTGTTTGTAGCGGGGACTGGGACAATGGCAGCCAGCAGGAAGATGCTAGGGATCTGATTGCTAATTACAGAGGCGCTCCAATCTGCAGACACCACAACAAGATGACTGCTGTAGAAGAATAAATGTTGTGGCTGCTTATGCCTTCATTACTGATGCTAAACTGAAAGCTGTATAATTATGTGGCGTGCCTTGTTTCTGATTTTTGGATGTATCTGACTGAAGACAAACAGTGTAGACAGACTAAGGGCAGCTGAGGCTGTAATTGCTTGATATTGTGTAATTTTGACAACAGGTGCCTTCTTGCTGACTGAAGTTTGGTGTAACCACAGGTGGTAAAAATACATTTCAAAGCCTTTCCAAGTAGGAAACCTATTTCAGCAGACTGGAAATGTGTAGTGTTGGAGAAGGCCAACCAGGTCAACAATCTGCCCTACCCAAGGGTTAACTGTGTGCTTTTAACCCCAAGACACAGGCCGTCTATAACCCTGCACCAAAATGAAGCCGTAATAACGATCCATCCCGACTCCGTTATCGGGCCTGCGACTCACACGTCTCTACAGGAGAGACTTTCTCTTTATGGTAAATGGTAAATGGTAAATGGCCTGTATTTGATATAGCGCCTTCTAGAGTCCTGGAACCCCCCAAGGCGCTTTACAACACAATCAGTCATTCACCCATTCACACACATATTCACACACTGGCGGGGTGAGCTACGATGTAGCCACAGCTGCCCTGGGGCGCACTGACAGAGGCGAGGCTGCCGAGCACTGGCGCCACCGGTCCCTCCGACCACCACGTGAGTTAAGTGTCTTGCCCAAGGACACAACGACAGCGACAGACTGAGCGGGGCTCGAACCTGCAACCTTCCGATTACGGGGCGAGCACTTAACTCCTGTGCCACCATCACCCCAAAACGATTCTTGTATGTGTCTCATAAAATGGTTTCTTCACTCTACAGATGATTACACGTACATTAGATAATGAATGTTTGATCTAAAATCATTTGTTAATGTCTTGGCTGCTTTACATTAATGAATGAATCAACTTAAATGTTTATTTCTTGACTTATTTCAGATTTTAAAAGCACCAAAAGAGTCTATTTGATCACTTAATAATGATTTACTATCAGTGTATTCACATATTAATATCAGTATATTAACTAATGACTGTTTAACTGTTTACTTCATCTATTGAATGAAAAAAGCGTTTTAAGTGTCTTAGAAAGGTGAGGTTTGAGGATTCTTTGATAACGCCCAGTACGCGCTCTGACTTCTCATTTGTCAAAATTTATAAACAACCAAGTTATCACTTCCTATATTCCTTCATTCCTGCCTGCCAAAGCTTCCAGCTCATGCTAAATGATCTTCCTGTGGGGGATTAAACCAAATCAACCAATCAATCAATCAAAGCTTTATTTATAAAGCGATGGGTGGAATCATTTGAGCGGCATAAAGAACCATCCTTTTGAATCAACCAGTTGTTATTTGCTCAATCTACAAACAAGTCATCAGTCGTGAAACGGTCCACCTGCAGCCCTGGAGACGATCTCTGACCAGCTGATGGGGATTCAGGGGAATGCGGCCCGTGACCTCCAGAAGTAAAACTTCAGCTCAGCAGGACCACCCAGAGGCCTCCATACACACAGGGTACCGTATCTCTGCACTGGGTTAAGATTAACTTGATCACTTGTTAAACCTCTATAAACATTCAGATTTATTTTATAAACCCAGACATCACACCTTTCTGAGTCACTTAATTAAGCTCTTAAAACCGTAACATAGACAAGGCACGCTTCATCCGTGAGCCACCCGAGACACGATAAGGAAATATCTGACTCATCCTTATCAGACCCACAGTTTCAGGTGTTCTCAAAAGACATCTCTAACAGGAGACAATACTTTACTTTAACTCCCTTTTAATAAAAATATATTATTCTTGCTCAGAAAAAGACAATTTTTTTACTTTACAGGTTAAGAACATTTACATTAATGAAAGTGAGTTAATAATGCCTGACTGCTTCACAGGAATGAATTAATCAAGATAATTATTTATTCAGAAAATAATGCTTCATTTCAGACCTTAAATACACCAAATTATTCTAGTTATTGAATTTAATAATGATTTATTATCAGTATATTCACAAATTAATATTACTACATTGATAAATGACATATTTACTTCACATTAGGTGGAATAAGCCACTTCTAAGTGTTTGAGGAAGGAGTGGTGTCTGAGGTATCTTAGAAAAAGCCCATTTTACACTTGGCAGGTTCTGATTCGTCTAAATCTATAAACAACAGGTGATAAAAGGAATAAACGACCATCCTTTCAAGTTCAAACTTTATTTGCAAAACTGCAAATCTCCATTGGAGAAATAACTCATCAGACATGAAACGTCTCGCCAACAAACCCAGGGTTAATCTCAACGGCCAGTAATGTGAACTGAAAGGAACCAACGGCCTAGGTAGGTCATCTAGAACCTAGATGTCATCTCTGCTTTGCAGCCGGGCCGACACAACTTCCTCGCAGCTGCACCTACCGACAAGTCCCATCACAAGGGTAATCATAATCTCTCACCTGGCATCAGGATGGGGTTTATTCTTAACTGATACCAACCCAGAAATCACAATTTTCTAAGACACTTAATTAGTTATTTTTTTCATATTATCTAAGCTCATATTTCATCACTGATCAATCAGTGTCTCAGATTACATCACCTTAACTCGTCATTTATAATCATTTGTTCTGCATCGTCCTAGTAGTAGAAATATTGTAATAAATAGATTTTTATAAACTTGATTTTTTTGCTTCGGTGCCAAATTATTATTATAATCCATATTTTTATGGAATACATTTTGTTGAATACCTTTAGATTTTATTGAAAATGAACTCACAAAACATGCAAGGCCATGTTTTGTGAGTTCATTCATCGCCTCAGCTGATGTCACTTTCAGTCAGCATTGATAATAATTTGTCTTGCATCATCATTAGTACTAGAAACATAGTAAAACATTTATTTTTAAAGTACAGTTTACCTCTGAGTGAAATCATTATGGTGTTGTTTACCTGCCATTTCCTAAAGTACCTATTTTCATCGTGACATTTTATTAAAAACAACCACTTACAAAACGTTCCAGTGGATATTTCCTTTTGAATAGTGCTTCGGTGTAAATGTGGTGATGATTTCTTTTACTTCTTGTACATAGCTTCCAAAATGGCTTCCAAAATATTTGCATCCCTCTGAACTGAAGAAACAAACAGCAGGTCAGCGTAGATCCAAGCCTAAAGTGTTACTGTCACCTTAAAATATCTCCTAAACGTCATGGTGGCTTGTCTCTGTTACGAACCCTGCTGTAGTCGGTAATGTTGTGTGTTCATGCAACTAAATATTAGTAAATGGACTGCCCTTTTGTTCTCATTGATGGAAATAAATTTTAAATCTGTGCCCTCCCTGGGCTGCCACCTTACCGTGGTGGAGGAGTTTCAGTGTCCCAATGATCCGAGGAGCCAAGCTGTCTGAGGCTCTATGCCTCTGGTAGGGTCACCCATGGCAAACAGGTCCAAGGTGAGGGATCAGATAAAGAGCAGCCCAGAGACCCCTTATGATGAATTATATAAATGGACACAGTGTTCCCTCGCCCGCCGGCGAGCACCTGGTGGCTGGGCTTTCACCTATGGAGCCCGGCCGGCCACAGCCCGAAGAGGAAATGTGGGTCCCCTTTCCCATAGGCTCACCACTTGTGGGAGGGGCCAAAGGCGTTAGGTGCAATGTGTGATGGGTGGTAGCCAAAGGCGGGGACCTTGGCGTCTGATCCTCAGCTACAGGAGCTGGCTCTTGGCATGTGGAATTTCACTCTCTGGTAAAGTCTATTTCGGGGTTCTGGAGAGGAGGGCCTGGCGGATTGTTGAACCTCGGATTGAGGAGGAGCAATGTGGTTTTCATCCTGGCCGTGGAACACTGGACCAGCTCTATACCCTTAGAAGGGTCCTGGAGGGTGCGTGGGAATTTGCCCAACCAATGTAATGTTTAGTGGATTTGGAGAAGGCGTTTGACCGTGTCCCTCGGGGGGGTACATAGGTGGGTATGGGGTACCAGACCCTCTGATATGGGCTGTTGGGTCCCCGTATGACCGGTGTCAGAGCTTGGTCTGCATTGCCGGCAGTAAGACAAACTATTTTTGGTGAGAGTTAGACACCACCAAGGCTGCCCTTTGTCACCGATTCTGTTCATAACTTTTATGGACAGGATTTCTAGGTGCAGCCGAGGTGTGGAGGGGATCTATTTTGGTGGCCTAAGGATTGAGTCTCTGCTTTTTGCGGATGATGTGGTCCTGTTGGCTTTATCAGAACGTGATCTCCGGCTCTAACTGGAGCGGTTTGCAGCTGTGTGTGATGCAACTGGTATGAGAATCAGCTCCTGTAAATTTGAGACCATTGAGTCAGAAAAGGGTAGAATGTCTTCTCCAGGTCAGGGACGAGGTCCTGCCCTAAGTTTAGGTATCTCGGGGTCTTATTCATGAGTGAGGGAAACAAGGAGCGTGAGATCGATAGGCGGATTGGTGCTGCGTCTGCAGTGATGTGGGCGTTGTTCCAATTGGTCGTGGTGAAGAGAGAGCTGAGCCAGAAGGCAAAGCGCCTGATTTACCGGTCGATCTACGTTCCTACCCTCACCTATGGTCATGAGCTTTGGGTAGTGACCGAAATAATGAAGTCGTGGATACAAGCGGCCAAAATGGGTTTTCTCTGCTGGGCTCTCCCTTAGAGATAGGGTAAGAATCTTTGTCTTTCATGAGGGGCTCGGAATAGACCCACTGCTCCTCCACATCGAGAGGAGCCAGTTGAGGTTGCTCGTACATCTTGTAAAGATGCCTCCTGGACCCCTCCCTGGTGAGGTTCTCCGGGCGCATCCAACTGGGAGAAGACCTAAAGGAAGACCCAGGACATGCTGGAGAGACTATTTTTCAGGGCTGGTCAGGGAACGCCTAAGGATTCCCCTGGGGAGCTGGTCTAAGTGGCTGGGGAGAGGGGAAGTCTGGGCCTCCCGGCTTAGGCTACTGCCCCCGGAACCCGACCCCGGATAAGCGGCCGAAAATGGATGGATGAACTGATCTTTGCCCTCTTTGTTTGTCTTTACAGCTCACGTTCATTTCTCTCCCTCTGAGGGCCAGACCCAATCAGCCGATAAAACCACGTTTTGTGGTGATTCACCTAAGCCTGGCCTGGAAAGTGTCACATTATTATGCGCAGAACACACCAGACGCGGAAGCACCGCGAAGAGCCGTGGAATGATGAGTGCCCTTGTTAACCTACGCTCTCGGTCACATCGGCCACGAAACGTCACAAAGGCTTGTGCCGTGCAGCGATCGTTTCGGCGTGAGCTCTGTTGTTTCGTGAGCCGTGTCAATTCTGGCAGGAAGTCCAAACAAAGCGGAAGAGGCAGGCCGAAAAATTTAACAAAATAAAAGAAAATTTTCCAAATAAATCACTGCGATTGGGGGGGGGGGGGATGAAAAGCGCTTGTTAAAATTGCTCTCCTAATGTGAACAGAGGAGGAGCAGACGGTGCACGAATTTCGTGAGCGATCCACTTCGCGGCGCTTCGCAGCTGCAGTGTTCCGGGTGTCATTATCTCTGGTATATCTTTAATACACATGCTGATCATAAAATTATAATATCATGACAAAGTTGATTTATTTCAGTAATTTTGTTCAAAAAGTGAAGCTTGTTTTTACGTTTTTCCTCCATATCAACACAAGTGACTGAGTTACGACCACGCTTTGTTGCCTGGATGATTCGCTGTTGCCGTCATCATGATGAACTGATGAGTTGTTGATAGAAAAATAATCCTCATTTTCTGACATCTAAAACATGTTTTGCAAAAACACAACATGCTGATTAATCCAGTTTTGGTTTTTCATTAAAACAAACAGTTCTGTCATATCTGAGCCTTCTTTATACAACTGGAATCCTACCACAACTTCCTCTGTAGGATGTAAATCTTCACATGAAAGGAACATTTTCCTAAATGAATATTTCTAAAGTGGCATACAGACATAAAATATGCCAATGTTAGGTCTTCATCACTGACCAAAACCATCAGCTGTTACACAAGTTCCTGATGCAGCTGTGGCAGGAGATGTGCCAGAGCTCACCCGTGAACGTGCCTGAAAGAGTGACACAGAGAGGCAT
Organism: Nothobranchius furzeri; assembly: GCF_043380555.1. Classification (NCBI taxonomy): domain Eukaryota; kingdom Metazoa; phylum Chordata; class Actinopteri; order Cyprinodontiformes; family Nothobranchiidae; genus Nothobranchius; species Nothobranchius furzeri. Next base: position 64,340,613 of record NC_091754.1, read on the forward strand.
CATTACACACTTTCATGCTTCTTTTCTTCCTCGGTGAGATGTCGCTCTGAATTCAGAGTCCTTTCACTTCACCGTTGCTGCGCTCGCTCGCTCGCTCTGCCCTGCTGTTATCTCATGCTTTACTTGGCCACCAACTTTCATCTTCTGCTGTATTTGTTTTCATTTCCCTGCCATCTCATTCTGGTCCCTCGCTTTTGTCTACACCCATCTAACTGTGGGTTAACATTTAACATAATGCCTGATCTTCTTCATAGGTTCAAGTCTGATCAAGCATCATGTCGTGTCTAATGTGTTCAGGACTTTTTTACACAGCACTGCTGCCAGGTTCTTGACAAACACGCACCGACGTAGCCGTTTTACCCCTGTCCTGGTACAACTTCACTGGCTCCCTGTCATTTTCCGAGTACAGATTAAGTTATTGACTTTTGTATTTAAAGTACTCAACGACCTGGCTGGCACCTCCCTATCTCTCTGACCTGCTCACTCCCCATGTACCCACGTGCACGTGGAGGTCGGCTGACCTCCTGCTGCTTCGCACGCCCCGGATGCGATACAAATGACGGGGTGAACGAGCATTTGTGCATGCTGCCCCAAAGCCGTGGAACTCTACCCATTACAGTCCGGCAGGCTCCATCATTAGCGGTTTTTAAATCTCGTTTAAAGACCCACTTCTACAATGTGGCTTTTAGACAGTGACTCGTTTTAGTGCTTTATTGTGTTCTTAGTCTTTCTCATGTTTAATCTGCTTTTGATCGGTATTTTTATCTTCTGTTTTAGTTGATTAGACTGGTTGTGTTTTGGTCCAGCCTGTGCAGCGCTTTGGGCAGCCCCCATGCTGCGTTTGAAATGTTCTATAAAAATGAACTATGGTACGGTAACACAAATAATCATCTATAATAAAAACAGCTCTGACATTTGGTCTGTGCAGGGTCTGGACACGATCATTAGGTGTGTACTAAGAGCACAGTGGGCGTCCCATTGCATTTCATATTGGAGTCCTGGGTGGAGGGTGGTGGCAGCCCATTAATACTGTGGGCTAGCAAACACCAAACCAGGCACACCATATATGTGGGTCCACTCAGGACCCAGTGGTAAAACGCCCTGCAAATGTTTAAATCTAGGTTTGGGGAAGGAGATTTTGTTCCTTGCTTTTATTAATGATGCCACTGCTACTGATGGATTCTCCAACGTTTGGCCAGCCCATGAGGTCCCACATGTGTGTGATAATTCGTCTAAGTATCTTTAGTTCCAGAGGGCAGCACTGCAGTCTCAGTAAGTCCCTACTTTGTATGTAAATGACAGCCAGTGTCAAATGTTTGACTTGTACAAAGTCATCATCTTCTCCTGTTTTATTCTACCTTTAATGAAAAAGCTGATATTTACTTATGTAAAACAAGGGTGAGCAGGTAGGGCGACAGAATGACCAGAGCTATTTGTTATGTGTTAGGGTTAGACCCTAGGGTTCCATATGCTATAATAACTTGTTGTTTAAGACAGGTGGGTGAGCGTAGCGCTGCTGCAGCACACACTACCAAACACGACTTAGAGGAGCACAGACAGGAGGAAGGACAAGGATGGAGTTTGAAACAAACTAGAATAGTTTAGCATCAAACAGGTTTCAGATGCAATGTACTGAGTGGGTTTATGTGGCACTCAAGAAAAAAGTAAAATGATGACAAGTGAATCCGTGCTAGAGGGAAATAAATTCCACTGACATGTTGTAATTCACCAGATGAACACCTGTTTGTTGGGTCTTTTTGTTTAACATGCAGTTAATGTAAGATGCAGCTTCACACAAAGCCTCACTTCCTCAGCCCAGCCCTCCCCTAACCCTAACCCAGTACGCAGTTTGAACTAGCACGTTAAAGCAAACTGCAGACCTGCTTGTATCTCTCCTGAATGAATGCAGATGAGAGTCACCATCACCAGAAAGAGCCTTGGAACTAAATGTCACCGTGTCATTTTCTTTATGGTGCTCATATGCCTGATTAGTTTCACTGATCACTGCAATGTCTGGAAGGACAGACAAAATATGGCAAACCAGCCCAATAACAAACAGCAGCCTTTCAAAAAGCCACATTTTATCAAAGAAGGAAGCTCACACCACCTCTCCACTGAGTTATACGTTACTGAGCATGGCCCCTGCCCTCAGAGCATCACCATGAACCACTGTGGTGATTAAAAATAGCACTTTGTTTTTACGAAGGGTCTTTTTGGTGTTTCCCGTCACCAGCACCAGTTGGTCATTAGAGCAACGGCAGATTAAGCGTCCGCTCTGGTTTGAGCTGCTTTCTGGGATAGATTTTCAGACATCTTAGATTGCAAATTGTCACATTTTTCACAAGATTCTCCTTGTTTCAATACTGACACGCCGTTTTTAGGTCATCTTTTTATTTTAGCCCTTTATAAAATGCTTTAAAAATGATTTGAACACAAATGTCCTTCTGATTTTGTTTTTGTGTCTTCTGACACTTTCAGATCAGCGAATAACGTTCTGTATCAGAATAAAGTAAACTAATGGAAACAGGGTAAAAGCTTCAGATTTCACATAATAATCATGTGCATTAGGGGTGAACTAGTAACCGTGTAAAAAAGTGATCGCCCCTTTTAAAGAACTTAACCCTCTCAGGCTCAAAATAAGCTTTGATAAAAGGACGAACAACTAAGTCCATCAGCAGTACTTGTGAGTTAAAAATGCTCATTAATACGTATGTGGAGTAACCAGGTAGGTTTTAACGTTGCTAATCTGCAACGCCCGCCTCCAGAGGGTTAAAGGACGAGATTAACAACAGAACCCAGAACAACATCTAAAGACCTCTCCTAGTTATGGGAAAAGGTTGTTCACTGAAAAGTAACACTCATCAAAACATTTTGGCCCCTTGTCCGACATCATTATTTAACCATAAAGGGCTTGGGCTGAAGCTCTCTTCAGTTTTCCTGGCAACTTTAATTCAATTCAGTTTCACCTCAGTGTGTAAAGCGCCAGATCACGGCAAGAGTCGTTTCAAGACACTTCACATAATAAACAGTCCGATACAGGTCAGTTCATCAAGCCAGTCAGTAAACAGTTTTCTATATAAGGAACCCAGCAAATTCCCTACAGCAATCCTCATACTAAGCAAGCATGCATGCAGCACACACACACACACACACACACACACACACACACACACACACACACACACACACACACACACACACACACGCCAGGTAGTGTTGCTATCATTGATACGTTATGATTTCTTAGTAAGTATTGTAGTTAGGTGATATGAAGTCGGTGCACTCGTCATGCACAACAACGTCAGACTCAGTTGTAGGATGGAACAACTGCCCCCCCCAGCCAGTCACCGACAGCTGGTGATGTTTAGAGTGGGTCAGCCTGCTGAACCACAGTGAACTAACTAAAAAGTTGGGGGAAACCCTGTTGTTGGAAAAGGCCGTCCAAACAAACCGCACCCATCCGAGTGGTGCTCAGTGGTGCTGTTGGGAAAGAGCAGCTTGCTCATCTCTACATTGGAAAATTGTGTTCCCTGTTCCGACAACAATTTTTCCGAGGGTGGTTTGGATAGATTGTTTTTGACCTAAATAAAAAGATCATTTGAAATCTGCATTTGTATTTACTCAAGTTGTTGTCGTCTAATGTTCATATTAGTTTGATGACCTGAAATGTTAAGGTAAGCAAACAACACGAAATCTGTTTGGGGCACACACCTCTGCAGCTCTGGTTTGTAATGGTACCAAAAGCCAAACTGGCTTTTTTAGTTCTTGGTATAGATTCTGGCTTTATGTTAACGATGTCTCATCAACACACAACGGAAAGCGATTCAGAAAAGCCTGCAGATGTAAAAGTGAGATAAGTGCTAAGATAGATAGCATAAGCATGGACATTAGCATGAATAACTTGCTGCCCGGGGAAAGTGAATGAATGAGTCATTTTCACTGTCATCAAAATGTTTCTCAAAGGCACATTTGTGAGATGTAGAGAATGTGCTCAGCAGCTGAGTTTGGGCCAAGAGGTTGCAGTAATGTCCAATTTACCCGAGAGGATGTGGGTGTAATCATCCTGTTTACCAGATAGATCGCTCAAACTGCTGAAGCCTTGAAGAAGATAATCGATTCCAAGAAGCTCTTGCTCATTTTTACCTTTCCTGTAGAGACCGTGCAGGGAATATGCTGGTTTAGCTTGATCCACTGACCTATTTCATCACTGACCTTTCACTTTAATGTTGTTACATGAAGTTCCCCTTTTCGGCCACAAGGTGGCCTCAGTGGCTTCTGCCTCGCCTGTCTCCTGGTGCTCAGCTGTGGGTAATTGGGCAATCACTTGGCAGCTGTTAAAAGCTGCTCTCCTGCCCTCTAGTTTTGAGAAGGTACAGGGAAGTTTGGGCACGAAGGTGTTCAGGCTTCTCTCTTCTCCTCATGTGCTTGTGTGTGTGTGTGTTAGCTTAGAGATACGTCGGTGACTTAGTGATTTAGACTCTTGATAGGATTTCGGGTACTTTGACTTTGGACTGGCCTTCAACTCCCCTTTTGGATTTAAGCGACACAGCACTTTGTTATTATTTACCCACACACTAATTTTATTACTCCCCTCCTCATCTCTCCTAGAGAGCCGGGGACGTAGTAAATGTGTTGGTTCATCTTGTTTGTTTGAGCGGTGCAAATGACCAAGTTTGTAGTTTGTAAATGATTACTAAACAAATGATTGCCAAAACCCTAGCCAACTCCTCTCAACAGGACTGGCTTTTAGCAAAACCACTTATCCAGTAAAACATCCTAATCTGCATTTGAGCCCACATTTGTAACAGAGTGGTTAGTGTACGACTCAAGAGATGCAGGGATAGAACGAGGGTGTTCACGCTCTGAGGGTCCAGAGCCAACCATGCCTTCACTGTTCCTGATGGCTTCTTGGAGAGGAATGGCTTTTTCACTGCTTTACTTGACACCTCCCTCCAAAAAAATGTGTCCTCACTGTGCTCTGATACAGACACCTGCCTGTTGTCATCCCTTAGCAACTTCTGGACTGGTGGTGCCCCAATTCCACAGCTGCTTCAACCTTAGCAGCTGCTTCTGGGCCTGCTGCTGTTTCTCGGGGCTCTGGAGCCTTTTTCACAAATGCAGTGAGTCTGGAGTTCATGCTCATTTTCATGAGAGACTTCAGAAAATATCTGCAGTCCATCAGATGGTATTAGAGAACTTTCAGGAGTTTATGCTGCCTCAGTTCTTCTGGTGACAGCTAGCTAAGTTTGTGACGGTTCATTTGCATCCATCTCAGAACCTTTGAACATGGTTCTGTCTTTTTAATTGGATCTACAATATAATTCTATGGTAGTTACTTACTTTCAAGACCTTTTACTGCTCAATCCTGCCATGCTTTTTGTTTTATGTGTGTATCAACACATCTTGCATTTAGACCACTCGGTACTCTCTGCAGGGACTGTGTGCCGTCGCTTCGCCGTGCTTTAGCTGACAACGAGGGATGCCTTGAAGATTTTTTTCTCATCTGTCCAAAGAAAAAGAGAAAGAAGACGGAGACAGCACAAACCCTTTTCTTCCCTATTTTCTCTGCACAATTACACGGATAAAGCTTGGAGAATTGGGGGTTTTCTTTCTTGGAAATGCTGGCTGAAATGATGTTAGAAGAGAGCAAAGAGATTGCGAAAAATGGCTTATTGTTGCCGTTTCTTTTGTTTGATTTGCAAAGCCGTGTGTTTGGCTGTGCATCACTTTCAACGGCACACAGCATAAGAGTGTATGTTTTTGTGTGCAAATGTAAGAAGGGACAGCCATTGAGAGACCCCTCTACCTGCAGCTTAGACCAGGTGTTTGCAGAGCTTGGAAGCACAGGACATTGTGTCACTGTAGAAACACAAAGGAGTGTTTGAACGTCCAGTTAGACGAGAGAATTGAAAAGAAAGACATCCGTTTTCCCCCTAAGATCCTATCAAGTGAGATCCTCCCAGTTTATGTAAAGATGCCTTGGCATGTCCTTCAGGCAGGAGGTACTCAGAAAAAAAGACCCCGAAAACGTCAAGGTTTTACAAGCTGGCACCAACAGTTGATGGACCCAAAGAACTGTTTTTCAGATCAACAACCATCACAACGGTTATGAGCTATCCTCCAAATGTTTTCCCTTTTACTCCCATTTAAGGTAAGACGATCCGTCTTAGAGTGAATATGGAGTCAAAGTAGCTGAAAGAGGCTTCTGCTGCCATCAGAGGCCCAGTTCTCCACTAACTCATCAACACTACTCGTTTTTAAATGTTAAGTAAATTCAGGAAGTAAAGTTTATTTATCACTTATCACAGAACCAGAAATCCCAAAGATCCCTTCATCACAACCAGCTGGTGGTTTCAGGTCCCAGCTGTGTGTAACTAATGCTTAACTAATGCTGATCATAGCTCAACGGCCTTCCCAGTAACAACTGTTTAAAAGCCGTGACATCAGGGCAGCACTTGCACCGGGTCCAGCTGCTGGGAACTGCTACCTGCTCTGAGAGCTCGTGGTTTATACTCATGGTCTGTAGTAGAAACACTTATCAGACTGAGCATTTCTATGTGAATGACAGAGATGGTTAACGAGCCCCCCCCCCCACAATCTTTAAGGTATCCCAAACACACAACGAGTCGATTCCCAGAAATGCATTCTGCGTTGATCATGCCTTCAGGAATTTCCATCATTTTCATGTGTGAGTGAAATAAATATGCAGTAGAATGTGCGTGATGTTGAATATGCAAACAGAGCTCTAGCTGCTGCACGAGGGAGCTCGTCTGTGATTGGTGGAGTTTTCTAACAAAAACGCAGCAACAGCATTTATTCCGATGACAGAAAAACAAATTATGTTTACAATTTGTCAACTGTAATGTTAGCCGAGGGGCATGTATCTTTTTTAGCTTGACAAGCATGTCTCCTTGATTAGACAGCAAAGAAAACGGCATAAATGAGAATAAAAGTAGAGTTTGAAAAGGGAATGGAAATAAAGTTTGAACACCTGGACGGTGAGAGCAAATATCTGAAAGACTCAGAACAATGCATCTGTCATTGCAGCTGGCCTTGCTAGGAACACATCAGTTCCCCTTTAGACAACAGGACTCAGACGGCTGTCCTTCCAACAGATTTAACAGATTTTCCTGATTTTTCATTCTATACCTGAAGTGTACCGTTTCCATAGTAATAATCACGCTGTTTTACACCAATGCTTATACTGACGCCAGCTAAAATGTGGATCTTTCAAATGCTGTAAGAGTTGCAGAACTCTGCCATGACAAAACGATGGGTGTGAATTTAAAACACACAAATAAAGGAAGAGGATTACTACGGGTGTGTGGCCACTGCCAGGTCAGAACCGGCATAAACAGACCACTGTAGGCGTTAACTATGCAAACACAGCTCTATCTGGACCTAAACAACATGGACACCTTCTACAGCAGCTGCACAGCAAGTGCACTAAAAATTACCTGCTGACACCAAGCATGGCGTCACATGTGCACTTTCTTTTATACGGTTTTCTTATGACAACTGTTGTTTGAATCTAAAATGCAAAATGAATCAATCAAAGCCGTGACCTCGGGTGAAAAAGGGGTCCATAGTAACAGTCTTTTACATTTTGGTCAGCTCGGCCTGGCCCAGGTGGGGGCCACTCCCCCCCCCCCCCCCCCCCCCCTCCCGAACAGTCAGGTTGTTTTTACACAGCCTTCTCAGAAACTTGGTCATGGAGGTGAGTAGAAGCAGGCATGAGCAGTGATGCTTTTGGAGACTCAGACATGAAGCACACAGCTTCCTACTCTTCTGAACGAGCAGCAGTGTTGCTGTGGGCTCCAAGAGTGCTCACAGCAGACAGTCAGTCCTCGTGCTGCTGTCAGAGAAGATGTTTACTCTCCTGCACCCACATTCCTAATCATTGCACATGTGGGAAGCCGCCGCCGGCTGATTCTACCCACGCACATCAAAGGTTCCCACCAAGCATCAGAGTGACGTAACCTCAGCCAGCCAACCAGTCCATAGGTGGGTGTGTTGAGTCAGCAGAAAATGGACGGCAGGAAAGCAGGCCCAAAACGTGGTCAGTTCTGCATGAGCATCACATAGAGACACACATAAACCCCACCTGACCCAGTCTGAGCTGACCTAGCGTGAAAGGCCTGTCAGTAGAGCACTCATGTTGGCCACCGGGTGAGTGTAGCTTAGCCTTATTTATCTTATGTGGCTCTGCTAATATTTAAACATGTATGTTAAAGGCACTGAGCTGCTGGTTAATCTGAAAGCCAACAGCATGTTGCTGCCGCTGCCCAGCCTCCTGGATGCACTGGAAAACTACACGTTGTTGCTGCTGGTGATGTTTACATGGAGATCACTAAGGATGGCAGCTTGGAGATGTGTTAGCACTGTAAAATGTTCCAGATTAGCACTGTTTTAAGGTAGCAGCAAGAGGCTTTGGTCTCTATGACTATGTTGTCATTAGTTCTTATGACACGCGTTTTCATTACACACACTGGTAAATAATAACACATCAGTCACTTCAGTCAGGATTTTTCCACAGACACTAACTCTGGTTAGCAACCACATGCTAAACTCCCTATGCTATCAATTCTGTGCACTAGTCAAGTTTCACAAGTTTCCCCCTAAAAGACTTGATAAGGTATTTAAATGTTTTAATTGCCAGTTATGAAAGCAAACTGTGTCCTTTAACTTTTCCTCCATACCCACTGCCACATTTATGCTCTCATTTCTCATGTTTTATGCATGCACCATGTCCAAGGCTGAAAATGTTTAATCTGGTTGATAAATTATGCCTTCTGTAGAAGCCCCGGCTTGAATTTGATCGTTCGACGCCTTTGTGGGCTACAGAGGGCCCATATGCAACTCCATAACTTCTAAATATGTCTGCACATCACCCTCTAGGACACGTTACCCCTCTGGAGGCAGGCGTTGCAGATCTGCAACGTTAAAACCTACCTGCCTGCTTACTCCACACACGTAGCAATGAGCATTTTTTACTCAGAAGTTCCCCTGAAGGACATAGTTGTTCGTCCTTTTATCAAAGCTTATGTTGAGCCTGAGGGGGTTCATCTCAGCAGCACAGCTGACAGACTGATGCTTAAAGAAGACATCATTCGTATATTTTAAAGCAGGCGTGGGGAACCCTGGTCCTCGAGGGCCGGTGTCCTGCATTTCTCTGCTCCAACCCTTCTGATTCAGTGGTTGATTCACCTGTTCTGCAGCTTCTCAGGCTCTGCAGAAGCCTGTTAATCACCTGCTGATTGGAATCAGGTGGGATGATGCAGGGTTGAAACTAAAATATGCTGGATAGCGGCCTTTGATGGACCAGGGTTCCCCACCCCTGTTTTAAAGTATTTATGACCATTTCATGTCCTGTCTGCTGTTGGAAGCGTTGTGAATGAACATAGTTTAGAGAAACACAGATCCTTTCTGACTTTTGAACCGCTGCTGATTCACTTCAATTCAAGTTTATTTATAAAGCACCAAATCACGACCAGAGTCGTCTCAAGGACCTTCACACAGTACACACTCCAACACAGGTCAGCTCATTGAGCCAATCAGTAACAAGCTTCCTATATAAGGAACCCAGCAGGTCGCGTCGAGTCACTGACTAGTGTCAGAGTCTTTACAGCAATCCTCATACTAAGCAAGCATGCAGCGACTGTGGAGAGGAAAACTCCACTAATGCCTCACCCACTAAGATGATGCATAAGTGAGGCACAATTACCAAACTCATTTAAAAAGGTGTTGTCTTTGTTTCGGTGCACAATTACAGGTCACTGATGCATCTGGTCACAATCAGACATAATGGAGGATGTGTGCCCGCCAACCACGTCGTGGGTGTTTTACTCTTTTATACTCGGTCTAAACTAAATGTGGAGAAGCTGCTGCTGAAACAGCTCAAACACTGAGGCCGTTTAGCTCCATTTTCCCCTCTGTTTAGCTAGTAAATGTGGAGCCAGGGGGAAAACATGATGTGCATGGTGACTTTATGGAAATCTGTTAGGTCTGTCAGCTGAATTTTGGTGCTAGTTAAAGGTGTGAGCCTTGCTCTGCGGTTTGAGCATTTGGCGAGTAGTGCTTGTTGTGTCCTAAGGACATCTCCAAGGGGAGATGCCAGCATGTGTGTCTGGTCTCGAACCAGGACACGCCTAGCCAAGCCTCGCTTCTGAAATCGCCCATGCAGTTCTTCTTTGATAACAAACTAAACGTATCTTGTTGTAAAGGATTAAGACACGAACTCAAAGAGCTAGTTCATGTGTCTAAAGAGGTTTGAAGCAACATTTGGTATTGGACTAGACTTTCATCAAAGGTCATCTCAGTTTCTCCAAACTAAGGTTTACCGAGCTTGTTAGAAGTAAATAGTACAGAAGTCACAACCTTTTCAGCGGCTGCTCTATTTTTAATCCTAAAAGCATCGCTATCTAGACGTTCTTTAGAGGAACTGCAGAATAACAAAGTGTGAAGGTTGGAGTGACAAACTATGATTGTTTTGGGATTTTTTCCCCGTGAAGCAGACAAATGAAACCACCTTAGCAGAGTGGGTCTGCGTGCACCAGAACAAGTGAAGATTGGTCACCTACACATTGAAATGAGACTTTGTCTGGAAGCCAGCAGCATTCGCAAAGCAGAACTAATTTAGATGTGGGCAGGAGTTCATTCATGGCTTCTCTCCAACACTTGAGGGGTGGAACAAGGACGGCACACAGTTGTTTCATTTAAGCGGTCCCACTCCCCGGTACAGTGCAGCGTAGGATGAAATGCCGTTACCTTTCAGGTCCAGGTTGCGGGCTCCGTTGGAGTGCTGTGTTACGGTGCGTGAGTCGATCTTGAGCGTATGTACGTTGTTGGCATCCCGGGACACCACCACGTTGTGCCATTGGTTGTCATTGAGTGGTTTGTCTGAGTTTCCCTTCATGAGTGACGGGCCGTTACCCAGATCGAAGACATAGTGGACATACCTGTAAGGACAGACATGAATGGCAGAGTGGTCCACTTGGCTGCTTAAATAGCGGGTATGGCTGAGCTTCCCTGCTAGGGCTGCTATCCCAGCGAGCCGATAGCAGGTGAAGACAAACAAACAGCAATCTGCAGGATGAATCCAACAATCACACCGCAACAGGACAGTAATATTCATAATAACTGAGTTATGACATATTTATTTACTGAGGTTATTTGCATGCACCCACTGCCTTTCATTATGTGTGTTATCATCCCTTCCCTCCACTGGTCTGTGAAGAAGTCCACAAAGTGCATGACATAAAAACATTGTTAAAATATCAGCATGTCTGCGTGACACCAAACACATCCTGTAATGTAGTTTTTAGGATAAATCTGTTTACCGGAGAAGAATGCGACACACTTCTGTTCCTCAAACGAATGCCACCGTCTTACTTTTGGGGTTAATGCTGTTGCTTCTGCTTTACTCAAGCGATGCCCCCGCCTTTGTCCTGACTGCGATGCTTACTGCCTTTGTGTGGCAGAACCAGCGCAGGCTTTGTGTTGGGACAATGTTGAATGGTGCAACGAAAGACGGGAGATAAACAAGGAAAAGCGCCTCTTTGATACTCTGATTAGGAAGAGCTTTTAGGATAGTACAGTTCATGAATCTGGCTGAGTTATCATGGTGTGTTTTAGCTTGCTAATGCAGCCTGTGATTAAAATGATGCGTTCCATTCAGCAGCTGGTCTGTTAACAGTATTGTCTCATGTCTGGGGGCTGCATGTCTTTTCTGCTCTTTGTTCATCAACACTTTAAAGAAATATCAACAGTTTTTGCAGGTTACAGCTGCTTTTTACATACTAATGAGAACTATTATACACTAAACTCAGTTAAAGCCTGACTCTCCTCAGCAGTAAATGAGTCACTGAGCAGGAAAACCAATCTAACCAAGTTGATGTTGTCACAAGAACATGTTTAACTGTGTAGGGGTCCTTCTATGAGCTAGACCTTCCTGTGGTCCACGTCCTGGACCAAACATTTGATTTGAGTCCATTTTAAGGTTCCTTGAACAACAAATTATGTTATTGCTGTTGCTGTTTAGCAGTAGAAGAAACATTCAAGACAGTTGCTAATCTAATCCAAACCATGACCGATTCTCAGATTTCTTAGAGGAACAGCAGAAAAAGCACAAGCTACATCTACACGTACACTTGCAGCTGCAATAGCAGATTTAACACATTTCTAACGCCATTCATATACTGTGGAGATAAATAAATAAAGTGGTTCTCTTGCATCTGTCTATAAACCTCCGTCAGTAACAGCTCAGACCGAATGCAACTTTTGGACCATGTGGTTGTCGGTGTCATCGAACCGCCGCATGCCCCCGGGTCCTCCAGTTGTTGCACATTCGGATATTTTGCAACCACTGGTGTTCACGGCTCAGTGACATCAGAGAACCACTAGCGCTTCAACTTTAGGGCAAACTACCAGAGTCCCAAAAAGAAAACCATCATTTGAAGTCACAGACAAGGGGAGGGCTGGATGTTCTGTGACCGTGTTTGCGTCAAAAAGCTAGCCCGTTACGTAGATGCGTGGTTCTGCCATTGTTGGTTTTGAGTGAGAAAAACACGACTGGGCAAAACGGACAGTAGAGTTGGATAAAAGCCAAGTAGCATGCAAGCTGAAATGCCACAACCCCACTGCCCAGCAGGGTTGGGTTCCAGTATAAGCTCCTCTGTAGACTAGAGTACGTATAAGCATGGATCCATGTGTTGGAGAGCTGAAGCTAGGTATGTAAGAGCAGCAGACCCACTACAGAACGACATGACATGAAAGCAACTTCAAACGTCCAACTGGTAGAAGTGCTTTGATGCATTCTCCTGAAAAGCCTCAACATCACAACGAGCCGGTAAAGTTTATTCAAGTTGAGCCTAAAATCTAAAAATCACTTGATATACTTGTTTTGTTGCATTTTTTCTTTTATGAACTAATTATTTTTTATGTCTAGACAATAAAAGTGTCTCAGCAGATGTGTGTTTGAACACATTAAGCTGAATAGAAACTCACCCCTTCACAAGCTCCACAACTATGAAGTCGCTGCCGTCTCCAGAGTTGAAGAGCATCAGGCCGTCAGGCGTGGTGGTTTTGAACTGGAAGAAGAGGTGCATGGAGGCGTACGCCTGCAACGTAGCTAACGCCAAGTAGCTGCCTTTTGTCCGAAAGGTCACCGGGTCTGCGATGATGTGGCGCATGCCAAAGCGGGCGTTTAGTTCGCAATAGGAAATGTCTCCGTTTTTGCACTGATCGAGATACGGCAACCCGTTAAAGGTCAGGCCCTGCAGGTGACCGATGAAGTTGGACGGCACCACGGGTATGAAGCGGCGCTCCGTCATGATGCCCGTCTCAACGTTGTGGAACTCGAGACGCGTGTGGGCCCCGGTCATCTGGCCTGGAAACGGAAGGTGACACAAAACAAGGAAACGCATTCGTTTAATGCTGTTCATTCATTTCATTGCTTCTCTGTTCAAACTTATGGAGACTTCCTGAAACAGAATATAAAATTACATTTAAAAATAAAAGTACTCAGCATTCAAGTACATGCCAATCTCTGAGGGGAGTGCATGTGTAATACAGCATAATCCTGAATCATCAAAGGTTTATAGCATTTAACTCTGAAGGCTAATTCCCTTTGACAACATGTCGTTGCATGTCATTCATCAGATTTTAGATATCCTGAAGAGATCATGCTTGTTGTTACAACACCGCGTGTCTAGGTTCAGGCAGATTTTATCGGCCTGCTATGACGCTAATGACACAATCATGATGCAGAAAATCACCGATGCTTCTGCACTTTGCTGATTCTGCTGTGTTTAAACGGACGGGCTCTTATTAGATTCGGTTTAAAATGCCCTTGCTGATGGAGTCCGGCCAGCCCAGGAAGGACCCCCTGGGGGTTTCTCTCCACATGAACCAGTCGGGACTTCACAGGGTCGTTCCTTGCTTCTGGCCCACTCATTTCCCTTCACCTAGCTCACCTCTTCTGTTCTCAGCTCTTCTGTGTTTGTGGCCCTGCCACTGTTTTGCCTAGGGCCACAATATTGTGACTCCACCTCATCTCTTGACCTTTCATCCTTCTGCTATTGACAGAAGCTTTTCTATGCTCACAGCTGCTAAATGGTAGGAAGGAATGCACATGACAACACTCCGGGCTCACTCACACAGCCGTGTTCTGAGGTTCACATCCACACGCGGGCACAAACGTCAATATTTGGTACATTACAACATTGATTTAAGCCTTTTTGTCGAGGGTGGATTGATTTAGAAAATGAAAAACCAAGAATGATGAGCGTTTTGTTGTGACCATAAACACGTGTGGAAGGCTTGTGGTTCTACACTGTGGTGCTAGTGACCATTACTCTAGATGCACTTGAATGTATGGAGATGATGTGATTGTTATCACTACTGGCCTCCTAAAGGCGAGTTCACGCTGAGTCCCTGTATGATGATTATTATTATTATTATTATTCACTGATGTGTAACAGAGCTGATGAATTCAACGTTTGCAGTGTTGTGACATTTAACAAAGCTCACTGGTGGCATGATAATTCCTCCTAACTATCAGTTAGACAACACTGTGGAGCGTTCTGAAACACAACTGACCTTCGACTGTGACGTTGTCCACAGACAGCTGCAGGCTCTTGCCCCGTCGCACCACCTTCACCGTGTGCCACTCATTGTCATTCAGCTTCTGGCCAGCGAACAGCGTCTCTGGTCCTTTACCTGTGGTAGGAAAAGCTCGAATCACAACCAGTCGGTGGTCATCGTGTGTGCTTGCTCCCACACACTCACACACCCTCCACCACAACACACAGTTTACTCACAGAGGATGGCACAGAGAAAACCTGAATGTTTGTGAAACACATTCGTACAATTCCCTGCAGTACTTGGGATAAAAGGAATCCAAGACCCAACCTGACGTCTGTAAAATAAAATGTTTTCCTAAGTCTGAAGTGAACAACGACATAACCCAGAGCAGAAAAGGAGCCAGTGACGTGTTGAGATGAGGAGCTACAAGCGTTTTAAAGTCTTAGTTCACCAAACAGAGAAGTCTCCTAAAGCGTGCCGTGAGTGGAGGAGCTGATAGGTGAAGCCGGATGTTTTAACTGCTCATCCATCAGACCACTCTGCTGCCGTTTTCCTTCTGTAATCCCAGACCCTCTCCTCCTGCTCTTCGTACGTGTCGACATCACTGAAGAAGACAGATCCATGTGGCGGCAGGTGGTGGTGCAGAGATGCTTATTAGAGGAATGTTTACATTAGCACCGAGCAGGTTATTTATAACCACAGAGCACTGTTGCATCAGCGTTAGAACACACTGCTGGCATCGGGAGAGTGACAACGCCAGAATCTCTGGGTTTTAATTACAACAGCAGACATGAATCCTTCCTCCAGTGCAGAGCCACGAGCTGATATAATCCCAGGCAAAGACATTTACTCTGACTGGTAAATGTTCTGCTGGACTTTATGATTTTACCCGTATACGTCATGTAGAGGGGCAGGCACTACTGTTACCGAACTGGAAGCTGCAAAACATGAACATCATGTACGTATAAAGTAGTGTGTTATATGTGTAAATACATACGCGTGTACTGGCAGTAGAATATCTGAGGACACCACTCACCGTCCCCAGGCCTCCTTCTGTACTAGCCACTGTAGAACGGAGTGGCAGCCCTGTGAGGCCAGTAAATAAAGACACAACGTCATCAGACACTGGCACCTTAGTACTGATGATTTGTCTTCATGGGTGCAATGTTTGTAACCACAATCCAATTCCATGCTCACTTTTCTGGCTGGTTAGCTAGCCAGAGCTGGAGAGTATTACACCAGAGTGAGTGGGTGATAGATGACAGCCCTGCCTGGTGGAAGCACACACAGCCCACTGGAGGATTGTTTTCCTGTTTACTCCTTTTACATTTTATGTTGTTTTTTGTTTTTTTCATGGGTGTTTGTCTTCAGTGACATGAAACTGGATGTGAAGACTTTTGATCATGCCTTGTGTGAAGATATAGGAAAATGCTACCAAACTGCTGCAAAGGGAGCTAAAGGGGATGGAAAGTTGCCAGCTGAGGGGTTAAAGGTGTCGAGAATAGAAAGAGACTAAAAATAGAAATGGGAAAAGTCTGCAAACTAAAGGAGAAATAAAAAGGTGCAGCACACCTAGCTGGGTCCTGAGCAGCTGAGTGGAGCACAAAGGAAAGGTAATGGTTACTCTTTAAAACGGGGTTCATGTATTATTTATTGTATTTTTCTGCAGCAGGCCAAAGCCAGGGAAAAGCAGCCCTGCCCACACAGACTGAGCCGACTGGTCACTAGTCATGAGAAGATACGAGAGGACTGTCCTGTTCAGTGGTGATGCACCTGTGTGCAGGTGCAGGCAGATGTTCGGGACTTTAAATGACCACCAAGTGTGGAATGGTCTTATGAAATCAGTCATTTAACAATAAGGGTTGGAAACACAAATTTAAATTTATTGTGGCTTTTCTATGTTCCGTCGTCTGAGCTAATCAAAGCAGGCATGGCGAACCCTGGTCCTCGAGGGCCAGTATCCTGCATGTCTTTACTCCAAACACTACTGAGTCAGTGGTTGATTCACCTGTTCTGCAGCTCATCAGGCTCTGCAAAGCCTGTGAATCACCTGTTAATGGAAATCAGGTGTGTTGAAGCAGGGTTGAAACTAAAACGTTCTGGATAGCGGCCCTCGATGGACCAGGGTTCCCCACCCCTGAATTAAAGGGACCCTTTACAGGGTTAATGAAAGTCCACCCAGCCCCTAGCGCCCCCTGTGGCCAGAATAGTCCACTTGCAACTTCAGAGTAGCGGGCTTCTCTTTTGGACTTGGAAGAAATGGAGCAGACATACCTGGCGTTGCTGTCTGCTTCCAGCACATTTCATGATTTAGATCATGAACAAATCTGACTTGTTCAGTTTAGTGATGAATCACTCCTGTAGACACTGATGAAGGCTGAGAGACATCTCTGCTGTTAGATTAGGGTGTTAAAAAGATGAACGCACAGCGAGGAGGTAGATTTTGCTTTCAGTTCAACAAACGGACACCAGGGGGTGCTAAAAGCAAGCCAAAGCTGCCTAGTTCCTGTTCAGGAATGTGGGAATTCTAGAAAGGCTTAACTACACAATGCCAGGGCTTATTAGTTTCCTGTTAGAGATCATGACTGACGTCAGCTGGTAGTGTCTTTCTGCCTAAATGAAAATATTATTTTCAACAACACTTATTTGATGAACCAGCACTTAGAAAAATGGGCTAACTGCCGGAGAAATCATAGCGTTTGAATCGAATCACCTTCTGGGTCTACTTTCAAACTACTTCAGATTCCAAAATACTTACTTCAAATAGGTGAGCATTAGTCTAAGTAATAAAGTTAATTAGGTTGACATGCATAGGTCAAACCCTAGCGCAATCCAGCTTTCCAACATGTTGAACTTCAGCAGAAATGAGGAAGTACAGCTGCAACTTGCAAACGAAGACCATCGTACAAAAGTTCATATACAAAGCAAAATGGGCCCAAACCAAGTACTGAGTACGTATGCATTTTATCAGATGTGCAACATTTATCTATTAAATATCCTTGTTTCTTTTTTTCATATAATATTATAAATGTCTGAAAATTGGAATTTGGGGTTTTCATAAGCTGTAAGCTATAATCATCACAATTATAGGAAATAAAGGCTTGAAAGACCTGGCTTTGCATGGAATGAGTCCATCTCATATTTTAGGTTGAATTACTGACACATTATCTTGTTTTGATGGTTGGGCGTTCCAGCAGGACAAACACTGGTTTATAATTGAATGAATCTGGTCCATGGAGCCTGGCCAGACTTGTTTTGTGACGACAGCATTGTGATAGCTTCACAAACTATGTAACGTGGTTCCTTCAATGAAGAATTAGTGGACTGTCAACTTTTGGACCTATGTGGAGGAGAGAACATCCGCGCTCACTTCCTGTTTGTGAATCCAGCTCTCAGACGTAAAACTCGTTAACGTTTTTGTGTTGTTTAATAATTCCAATGTGGGAAACGAATGGTTCAAAAATAACAAACCTAAAGCCCCCAATTAATATTGTTTAATGAACTGGTAATGGAGCCCCTGATAGGTGATGTCAACTTTGGACCTCAGCTGTGATGAATCTGGTCCAAAAGGTTGTGTACGCTACTCTGGGGTTAGGAGGGGGGCTACTTTAAGAATTTCAAATATTTGTTAAAGGGCCTAAAGTCAAGAGAATCAAATCAGTGGCTGCCTTGAAACCATATCGACGGCGGACCTGGTGGTGTTTTGCTTTCTGCAAAGTGAAGCGAAGCTTTAAATGGGAGGTAACAGAGCAAAGCAGAAAGCTGAAGATGTGCTAGGGTCAAACGAAACACTAAAGGCTTTAACACAGCCGCCGATGGGAGGAATTACTCACTGCTAAAAATAACACAGGGACATGGAGCTCTTTCACTGAAGAGTCGGCAATTATTAAAATGCAATTAATTTTCATCCTGCCACTTGTGCCCTCTCCTTTTGTACGAGGCATCAGCAGGGCAAAGAGCTGGAGTCAGCTTAGCAGCAACTTCCTATCTCCTAATCTCTCCTTTAGCTTTGTTATAATCCCTTCCATCCTCTTTTCCTTACATGCTTTATGGACAACAGCTGAAGACATGCCAACATGTCTCGACTGCTGTAGAAATAGTTAAAAACGTCGATTATTTTTGATCGACTGTCAGCACACCATAAGTGAGCGGTGTGATCTTTGCTGGCGCTTGCATAATTACAAGCAGCCATCCATCATTGGTCGCTGTGCCCCCTTTGTAAACAGCTTGATTAATGCAACTGGATCAATACAACACAAGCTGTCAACCAATGGCGACAGGTTGTTGCCATCAGTCCGCTCAGGCTGTGAGACTGCTGCAGCGCTCAGTCCTGCAGCACAGTTGTTCAATTATTATTTTTTAAAGCCAAATCAAAACAACTTGAGAGTGAGACGCTGATCATCCGTCTGCTGTGGGCTAATGATAGAAGCATTTCAAACATGACATTCAAGAAATGAAAAGTGTTGTTGGCTCTCACTCGGAGGAAATTCAGACCTTTTTCAGACCCTGATGATTGTGTGTAAACTCTCAGAACTCCAAAGGTGGAAGGAGACCAGAAAAGGATCCATCCTAGCGAATGGCATTTCTAATCAATTTGACATTCATTAGTCCTCTTACTCTGCATGAAGACTTGCTCTGCCATAAAGAACAAGCCAGAACATGGATGGTCTTTGAAGGCTCTCCCTATTATAACTCCACAGCTCTTCTGAGCATGCGTGTCTTTTGTAGAGATATTGTGTTGTTGTGCTTCTGGGAGGAGGAAGGTGTCTTGAAACAAGGATGGACCACTAGGCTAGTGCTGAGGTTAAGACCCATCACTCCATCAGTGCCATGCGGTGCATTTAGTAGCTATTAGCAGCTCCCCGATGAAAAACACAGTCAAGTATCAGAGTTTAAAGACGGACATTTGTCTTTATAAAGATACAAATTGGACTTGGTCATACTCTATGGTTGATGTCTGAATCTCGGGGGTCACTATTTTTACCTGTCAGGGCTTTGAAAGGTACATTAATATCCACTAGTAGTATTACTCTATATGACAAAATACCATCAGTGCATGATGAAGGAAGCAAACGTTTTCCCAACATTTCCAAAGAAAGCACCCAAAGGTTTGTACACTCAGGTGACCTTAAAACAAAATCACTATAGACAGAATCAGATACCAGACAAATGGCCAGTTGGCTGAGTGGTAGTGTGACTTTCACTTGCATATCCCTAAATGAAGAAGACATATATACATACTGCATATACATATATACATATATAAATACATATATACATATGTATATATACATATGTATATATGTATTTATATATGTATATATACATATATAAATACATATATACATATGTATATATACATATGTATATATACATATATATATATATATATATATATATATATATATATATATATATATATATATATATATATATATATATAATTATATATATATACATATACATACATATATGTAAGTCGCTTTGGACAAAAGCGTCTGCTAAATACATAAACATAACATACACATATATATGTATATATATATGTGTATATATATGTATATATATATATATATATATATATATATATATATATATATATATATATATATATATATATATATATATATATATATATATATATATATATATATATATATATATATATATATATATGTATATATATATATACACTCAGATGACCTTAAAACAAAATCACTATAGACAGAATCAGATACCAGACAAATGGCCAGTTGGCTGAGTGGTAGTGTCACTTTCACTTGCATATCCCTAAATGAAGAAGACATATATACATACTGTATATACATATACATATATAAATACATATATATACATATGTATATATACATAT
>NC_091754.1:64371067-64376067 GCF_043380555.1 Nothobranchius furzeri
TCACTGTGATTGCCCACATGAGCGTTAAAGCCCCCCACCAGAACTAGGGAGTCAGCGAGGTGTCAGATTACATCCAGTCAGAACTTCTCAACTTCACACACCAACTCAGGCTCCTTCCCCATCAAAGATGTGACATTCCACATGCCAAAGAGCCAGCTTCTGTAGCCGAGGAACAGACCTCCAAGGTCCCCACCTTCAGCTACCACCCATCACACATTGCATTTGAACCCTTCGGCCCCTCCCTCAAGTGGTGAGCCCATGGAAAGGGGGACCCATGATTCTTCTTCGGGCTGTGCCTGGCCGGGCTCCATGGTTAAAAGCCCAGCCACCAGGTGCTTGCCAACATGGCCCACCTTCAGGCTTTGCTCCGGGGGGGGGGGGGGGGGGGGGGGGGGTCAGTAACCTGCTTCCAGGTGGGGGAACATGGTTTCCATGTTTTATGTTCCCTCATAAGGGGTCGGTGGGTTGCACGTTGTCTGATCCCTCACCTAGGAACAGTTTACCATGGGTGAGCGTACCAGAGGCATAAAGCCTCAGACAACTTGGCTCAGTTTGCAGTGTTTACTGGTGTAATGAAATGCCTTATGAGTCATAAAAAATAAATAAATAAACTGAGATGCAGAAGTTTGCTGGTGCAGAGGTGGGCTGAAAACAGCAGGGTTGCTCATTATTGATAATGATATGTAAGTAAGTACGTACATTTTATTTATAAAGCACTTATCACAGACAAAGAATCACAACATGCTTCAAATAGATCAAAACAAAATTAAACATAAAGTCATAAAACCATAATGATCTCAAAACTGAAATAGATTGCCATCAGAAAAAATAGTCATAGAAAGATGAAAGATGATTACAAATTTCAGTTAAAAATAAGAAAATCAAAGATTTAGTTAAAAGCAGCTTTAAATAAAAGGGTCTTCAGCAGTTTTTTAAAAGTGTCCAGACTGTCAACGCTGCGTACGGATAAAGGAAGATCATTCCAGAGTCGGGGTGCAACAGACTGGAAGGAGCGGTCAGCTCCACTTTTATACCTGGTCTTCAGAACTTCTAGAAGGTTCTGGTGGGTGGATCTGAGGGCTCTGGCTGGATAACAAGGCCTTAGCAGTACAGTAATATATGGAGGAGCTCGAGCATGTAGAGTCCTGAAAGTTCTAGTCAGGACTCTAAAATGAACTCTAAAGTTAACCGGTAACCAGCGCAGACATCAGAACAGCAGTGATGTGTAGGGATGGGTACCTTTGACATTTGAATCGATCCGGTACCTAGGAATCGATACCGGTACTTAACTGTACCAATTTTCGATACTTTTGAGTGTTTATTATTTTTTATAATTAAATAAATATTTTTCTCAATATATAACCATATTTGATAAATATCACGATAAATAACATTCAGCTGTTTGTATTTTAACATCGTCCTTGTAGTTTTATAAGCTGATAATTAAACTGAAGCAAACATCTTTACTGTGAACTAAATTTACTGTGTATCTTCATTCCTTTTGCCGTCCCTTTTCTTTGATTTTTCCTACTGGGAAGTTAGAATTTCCGAGGAGAAAGCGAACGCACCATTAGATGATAGCAATGGTGACAATGGAAGCTAACATACTAAGCTAACGTTATCTTAAACAGTTTATTTAGCTGCTGGAGCAGATTAAAACGATGATGCCTCACACTTAAGATTGTTGTCGCTGGTTTCATCTTCACCCGTCACATTTAGTAAAGTGAAGCCAAACTTTAGAGCGTGTTCATGTTCTTCTAGTCGGGAATTCGGAGTTCCGAGGAGAAAGCGAACGCACCATTAGCGAAACGGAAGCTAGCATATCAAGCTAATTATATTTACCTACCGGAGCAAATTAAGATGAGGATGTCTCACTTAGATCGTTGTCGCTGGTTTCATCATCACCCAGTTACCCATCACATTTAGTGAAGTGGACCCAAGCTTTAGCGTGCGTTCTTTCTACCATGCTGCTCTGTTTACAACTGGCTCGCAGCGAGCGACGACATAACGCTCTAGTGCATACGCAGCTGTCTAGGCAAGTTCTCTTTGTGAAGGACGGGTACCAAAACGAGGCACCGTTTGAAATAACGTGAATCGGTGCTCAGTCGGTACTATGGAATTCGGTCGGTACCTTAAAAGGTACCGAATTCAGTACCCATCCCTAGGGATGTGTGCTCTTCTGTTTGCTCCAGTTAGGAGCCTCGCTGCAGAGTTCTGGACCAACTAAAGGCGGTCAAGGGCCAATATTTCTTAAGTGATAAAAACAGTTTCGGAGCAATGTTTTTGAGTGGCCTTCAAGAGACATTGATCAGTCAAAAACACCCAAATTCCTTAAGTTTGTCTCGACTGCAGAGTATAAATGACCACGTTTTAAACTAATCAGGGGAACCATGCTCTCAGGGACGATGATCAGACATTCAATCTTTTCAGAGTATGCACACACCTCACTTCTGATTGGCTAACAGAATGTGTTCAGCCATGTTGCAAAGTCACTATTACCAAGACACCCTCTGCTCTCTGTCCTCACTGTAAAAAAAAGCCTTCCTGTGAGTGGGTCTTGAGGCAAGCAGGAAGAGGTTATGAATGCAAATTCACAGTGTGACAGAGATACGAGAGGATTTTCAATTCCTAGCAAATGACCGTTTATTTTCTATCAAAAGCTAATGCAGGAAATAGGCGAGAAGACTGTTGACATGTTCAGCCTGTACAAAAAACTCAGAATGACCGGTTATAATCAGAAACAATAATTTCAAAAGGGTTTTCAGTCAACTACACCTTTAGTGGTCTATAAAAATACTTCTGAAGTCCTTTACACATAATTCCTTCCACATAAAGTGAGCTCACTTCTTAATCATTTCAGTCCCTTGCTGAAAAAGTTGTTTCAGGACTCAGTCACATTAAGGAAAACAAGCTGTTGATAGCCACACCAACCCATCTCCCCCTTTTAGCGCATTCCAACTCAAAACCCCGCCCAGGTATGGTATATTGTATTCACATTTGGGTAGCGTGGTTGGTTTCATCCTCAACCGGTCACTATTTCAGACTTCTTCCCAAGGCAGTCTGTTACAGGCTGAACTGGCCCAACACACCCACTGCCAACTGACTGGTCAGCTCAAATTCACTACCATTAGGAAGAGCCTCCAACTGGCAGGTAGAATCAGCCAGAAGGGGCCTGCCAAATGCACGATTCATTACTATTCTGGATACTGTGGAGTAAACTTGCCTCTGACCGAAGCCATCTCTCTGTCTCTCTCTCACTACAACATGCTGTGAGGAGCACACACACAGTCACAGAAAGCCAGCGTTGCCAAAGCTCGAGCTGCGCAGCACGAGCACAGAGACACAAGTGTGGATGCAATTTCAGCCAGAGTATCCCAAAGCAACACTGCTTGTGGCTTCCTTTATTTTACTGAGACATCGCAGACTTCACAGCTTTGACCCGCCCATGTGCTTGGAGACAGACTCATATTCCTGAGAAGTGTGTGTGAACAAAATGATTGTGTTGTAAAGCGCCTTGGGGGGTTCCAGGACTCTAGACGGTGCTATATCAAATACAGACCATTTACCATGTAACTCACCTTGCCTACTCGGGGTAGTCGGATAGATTGACGGTGTCTGTGCTCAAAAGCCTTGCCTCTGTTGGTGTGCTGCAGGGCACATCCGTGGGTGAATGATACACTGTAGTGTAAAGCGCTTTGGAGTCCTCTGACTCTGAAAGGCGCTAAACACGTGCGGGTCATTTATCATTTATTGTTTATTGAGCATTTTGAACATTCATTCTTAGGGTATCTAATGACCTTCTGACTCATAATGATGAAGGGACTGTTCTGGTCTGGTTCTACTGGACCTGACTGCAGCCTTTCCAGTTTTTTTTTATTTTGTTTGTAGAGCAAATTTAAAACAGCATGGCAGCAGATCAAAGTGCTGAACCCAACAGGTAACACGTACAACTGTACAGAATAGCATGACTAAAACATATCATGGATGAAATAGATTCAGTAAGAACAGCTACCAAGATACAAACAGAGCCTTTGACACTGTTGACCATCTTTTTCTACTGGATAGACTGAGAGACTGGGTAGGCCTATCAGGAACTGCCCTGAAGTGGTTTGTTTCCAAGTTTTGGCTCTTCTGCACCTCCCTCAACCACGGTGTCCCACAAGGTTCTGCGCTGGGGCCTTGACTGTTTGTCCTCTATCTGCTCCCCCTCTGACACATGCTGAAGGAATCTCCTACCATCTTTATGCAGATTACATCTCCTTTAAGCCCCATGAGATGTCTAAGCTGCAGCTGTTACACACCTGCTTAGACTCTATCAAAACCTGGATGGTGGGAGCTTTCTTCAGCTGAATGAAGATAAGACTGAGATCCTCATCTGTGCCCCAGACAAGCTGGTTCCCAAAGTCAGAGACTCTCTTGCAGAGATGGGGAACTGTGGCAACAGCGAGTTATCTCCATGCCATGCTTTTCTTCAGTTCAGCAGCTAAACCAGGTGACTTCAGTCAGCACAGTGAATGAACCTTGTTCAGATGCTGAGCAGAACAAAATCACGACATGGAGGGCACTTGCTGATGCCACAAATCCCCTCTCCGCTCTCTTGGTCAGCTTCCTTCTCACGCAAGCCCCTCAGTCAGGAACCTTTGTGTGACCTTTGTCCCTTTTTTCACCCTGGCTTCTCATGTCAGTTCTCGTGTTCGCGGTTCCTTCTTTCATCTCAGGAACATTGCTAAGCTGAGTCCCATTCTGTCATGTTCTGAACTTTCTGATTGTTCTCCACACCTTCATCTCCTCACGCTCAGATAGGTGGTTCAGAAAGCCTGTGTTTGGATTCTGACCAAATCCTTGAAGCACACCGATGTCCCTCCGCTTCTGCTTCAGCTTCGCTGGCTGCCAGTCAACTTCAGGGTTCATTTCTAGTTCCTGGTCAGAAGACCATTTTCAGCCCACATGAAACACTCAGAGGTGCCTGCTATAGTCAGAAATAACTAAAACGTGTTTTC
>NC_091754.1:64381067-64401067 GCF_043380555.1 Nothobranchius furzeri
TGAAACTACAAAAGTTTCATTTAGTTGGATTTGGGCCACTTGCTGCATTGGCAGAGAATGTTTCAGTTATTCTTATTGTTAAAAATACAATTCAGTCTATTTTTATTTTCTGTACAAAACAAATAAGTACATGAACTAAAGACTTAATCAATCAATCAAAAATGTATTTCTATAGCACCTTTCATACAAATGAAGCAACTCAAAGTTGACAGATAAAAATGACCCCATAAAACCTATTCCATCCCTTTCCCACCCATATAAAAGTTGATTATGGAGATAATTAAACAATAAAATACAAACGTTTAATAAAACTAAATTTAAAAAAATAAACTGAGGCTTTCAAGCAGATCACAGAGTACCTCTCACAAAACTGGCAGCTTGGCCCTTACCAATCTGGGTTCAAAAAGGGCCACTCCACTGAAACTGCTCTGTTAGCAGTGACGGAATCCTTAAAAGAAGCTAGAGCGACTGCCAAATCCTCGGTGCTTATCCTGCTCGACTTATCGGCTGCATGTGACACTGTCAACCATGGCTTCCTTTTGTCCACACTCTCTAGCATGGGCATCACAAAGAAAGTACACGCCTGGTTTGAATCGTACCTCACAGGACGATCATTCAGTGTATCTTGGCTTGGACAGTCCTCTACCGTGCACCATCTTGCCACAGGAGTCCCCCATGGCTCTGTACTAGGACCTCTTCTCTTTGCCATATACACCACCTCACTGGGTGAGATACAGCACAATATCTCAATCCAAAATGACTTCCTATCTCTGGCTCCTTCAAAGGCAGTTCGAAATCTGGGTGTTGTGATTGATGAACACCTGACCTTTAAAGATCATGTTGCCTCTGTTGCTCGTTCATGCCGCTTTGTGCTGTACAACATACGAAAGATCAGACCATACCTAACACAACACTCACCTAGCTCCTGGTGCAATCTACTGTCTTCTCCCGCCTCGACTACTGCAATGCTCTTCTAACTGGTCTTCCGGCCTGTACTGAGAGACCTCTTCAAATGGTCTAGAACGCAGCGGCATGTCTGGTCTTCAATCAGCCAAAAAGAGCACACGTCACCCCTCTGTTCAATGAGCTCCACTGTCAGCACGCATCAAATTCAAATAGCTAACACTAGCATACAAAGTCCGAGACGGTACGGCTCCCATCTACCTGAATCCTCTTGCAAAGGCTTACATCTCGGCCCGGCCGCTCCGGTCATCACAGGACCGTCGGCTAGCAGTGCCTACACCACGCTCAGGACAATCCAGACTCTTCTCATGCATTGTTCCACAAATGTGGAATGACCTTCCAAGCACTACCAGAACAGCGGCTTCCTTTTCAATTTTCAAGAAACTCCTGAAGACCCTGCTCTTCAGAGAGCATCTTCTTAACTAGCACCCTCCCTGCACCCGTCCCCCCTCTCTACCGTCCACTCCTTGTTCCCTCCTGTCCATGACTGATGTCAAGTTGTTGTTGTTATTGTTGTTGTTAGCCTCAAGGGCAACATGCCGATTATCACTTGTCGCTTTGGACAAAAGTGTCTGCTAAATACATAAACATAAACAAAAGCAATGCAGTTAGACTAAATAAATGGTGATCATTTGAAAGCTAAGCTAAAAAGGTGGGTCTTGAGCCTGTTTTTAAAAATGTGAATATTCTCTACGGCCCTGAGGTACTCCTGTAGCCCGTTCCATAGGCAAGGGCCATGATAGGGAAAAGACCCCTTGCCGTGAGTATTTGTCCTGACTTTTGGAATCACGAGGAGACGGCTGCCAGAGGTGCGCAGATACCGCGAGGGTTTCTACGGTAAAAGCAATTCAGAAAGATAAGAAGGCCCAAGACCATGCCACTTAGAAACCATTAAGAGAACCTTTAATTCTGTCATTCTAAATTTGGAGTGATGTGCTCCCGCTTCCTGGTCTTCATCAGGACACGTGCTGCAGAATTCTGTAGAAGTTGTGAACCTGAAATACTGTTTTTAGGAAGACCAGAAAGCAGGGCATTACAGCAGTCAATTCTATTAGTGATAAAAGCACGCATCAGCGTCTCCGTAGTGGCCCGAGAGAGAAAGGGGCGGACTCTGGTGATGTTCTTTAGATGATAAAAGCCTATTTTGGTTATGTTTTTAATATGAGGGATAAAAGTTAGCTCAGAGTCAAAAATCACACCCAGGATCTTTACTTGTGAAGAAGGAACCCAGGATCTTTACTTGTGAAGAAGGATTAAAAGACACCGATTTTAGTTTTGGTAAAAGTTTCTGTCTCTGAGCCTCAGGACCGATGACTAAAACCAGTTTTGTCCTGATTGAGCTGGAGAAAGTTTCCTGCTATCCAGGATTCAATGTCTAAAATACAGTTAAAACGTACATCCAGTGGCTGTGTGTCACCAGGAGACAAAGATATACAACTGTGTATCATCAGCATAACTGTGAAAGTCAACCCCATGTCTCCTGATGAAGCTGCAGAGAGGGAGCATATAGGTTTAAAAGCACTGGGCCTAAAATTGAACCCTGGGGCACACCGCATGTGATACTTTGGACCCCAGAATATGCAAATATGCAAAACTTCACCTGTTTTCTAACAAAGTGCATCGTGTGGTAAACGAGTCTGTTGACTACAAAATGGGCTGTTGCAGCACTTTTTATTTGAAAAGGTGACGATGAGGACGGGGTGTTTAATGTCCGTGTCCTCGAGCTGAGCAGGTGTCCTTGTTTAGTAAAAATGATGAACTGCCTTTGGGAATGAAACAGCTTTGTCATTGTGCCTGTTGTTGGTGAATGCATCCGCGCAGCATGCCTTTGAGAGACAAATAAGACGGCTGTGTTCAGAACAATGCATTATTAAAGCGGCCTGTTTTCTAAACATGTTCATCACTTAGATCAAAGAGGTGAATATTTGTAGACAGACGGGCGCTGGCAACACTCACTGAGTTCACTATTTGTACCTTTCATTCACTATCTGTTAAGTTTGTTCTTTGAACACTGCAGTCCCAATTATAACCACAGGCACATGATTTTAATTAGATCCTGCTTCTGAGCACCAGGGAGTTTTATTAAAAATGTATACAGAACATAGTGGTGTGAACGGATGACGCCGCACACATTTGGAGAAGCAGTCATTTTAAATAAACCATGATGTTGTGCGTTCGTTTCTAAAAGAAGGAACTGAAAGGAAAGTAGAGCATAAAACATTAATATTTAACATATTTTTAACAATTCAGTTTTATTTATTTGAAAGTGTGCCAATGTAAAAATGTGACTAAAAACAATCTTTTCCAAGTTAATTTCTTATTTATGGCTGAAATGAATTTAAAGAGGTAGAACTAAACGAAGGGTTCCGCATCATTGTTAACTTAACTATTGTATTAAGTTTCAGACACATCGGTGAACAGCATAGACACGGAATGGTTAGACTGCAAAGCCTATTTGACCCGACACACACAGAACAGCACCAGAACACACTCCTCATTTCCTGGCCTACAGTATGGCTCATCACTGCTAATGTGTGCGTGTGTGTGCGTGTTGGGGGTACTTTAGAACAACAAGATGACTGTTGATTATAGCTTCTAGAATTGCAGATGTCCACTACATGACTTTTTTGAGTCAGGAGGACTGACTTGGAGTGATTTTACCAAATCCTTTTTAAACTTTAGAGCTGCAGTTTGGGGCTTTCCTTCCACACTGCAGTCTTCTTATCAGCTTTCTTGATTCTCATTTTTAGCCTCTCCCTCAGCCTCTGGAGAAAGATATCGGGGGGAATGCTGATTCATGACTTTAACAGCATTTCCCAGCGAGTTGTGGCATGAGGGGTACGATCCCAGAGGACACTCATCAGTCCTGCATGGCAGCATGAGTGCCGACAGTTGCAGGCTGCAGCTGGTTCCCTCATTAAAGTGTCTGTAATGAGTTCCCATCTAACCTGTCGCCAGAGCCACGGAATACTGAAGATAAAGCTGCTGAGACAAACACGATGATGCTGCACCCTGCTCAGATGAGAAAAGACTCAACGCAAAGTGTATGTTCATATTCTGAGGAAAACAATGGCCAAAGGAAAGCTGCTCATGATGTATACTCTTGAGCTTGTTCTAGTGAAGATGGAGAGAACATGCTATCGGGTACCACTTAGTAACAGACTTGTCTAACATTCTATGTAGAAGTTTGGATTATGTTACTGGCAAATGCTTTAATCACACACCTCACTGGGCTGCAGCTCGTGGTATAAACATGTTTATAAATCTTGATGTCCAGTGCCCCTCAGCTTTAAGGGTTTGGATTGGGGGGTTAAACCACCAAATGGTTCCCGAGTGCAGCCGCAGCTGCAGCTCAGCTTGCTTAGTATCTAGAAGGGCTTACAACATGTTTTGCATGAAAGGGCTTTGCTTTCATCATGCACGTGTTGGAATAATTCATGATAGATACATGTTCTGTCAAAACAGCTGCAGAGGCATTCCTTGTCTTTTTGCAATATTTGTAACTAAAATTGCAACAAGGAACATGCAACTGTCACAAGATTGTCAAAATGAATCGTAAGCTTGGAACTTTGGCCGAGATTCATTATTGGCACAGGAGATGGATGCATTCAGGATAGAGTGGATGAATCAGCACAGATTGGGATAGATTAATGTCCATTATTGGGATTTTGAGAGGTTGAGGACCAACAAACTGTAAGACAGAGAGGAAATTATCTCTGTCTGGCCCCAAAACAATTTCTAATTGGAATCTGGCGCCCTTGAGCCTGCAAGGCTCCAACGAAAACTCCCCCCTCAGAAGATATGTGAAATGTACCGTCGCTATGGCAACTCAACTCTGCCTCCTTTCCCAGCCTGGGCAGGACTGCGGGAAGGCCGCTGAATCATTCCAGGGTCACCGCAACCCTCCAACCCTCAATGCTCCCCCCCATCCACACTGAGGTGACATGCGCTGCTTATCGTGGCTTCAGGAACTGAAATGGGGATAGTCCTAACCCACCACCCCACCTAGTGGACACTTATGTTGTGTTGTCTGAAGTCTGTTGCATTTCTGTCTGAGGTGTTTTTTGCAGAGCAAAGCTGCCCTCCCTGTGGAGGGTAACTCTGAAGTGCCTTTTTTTTCCCTCCACCTGAACCAATCCTCATATAAACCCTCTGATCTCTATTAAGGTAACGCAACTCAGGGTTGCGAATGACCAAAGTCACCAATTCTTGTCATGTGTCTTGCCCATGTATGTCTGATCTCTGAATTGTGTGAACTGAAACTCTAATTTCCCTCTGAGATTAATAAAGTATCTTTGAATTGATTTGAGAAGCAACAGGAGGTCTTGCCATAGGTGCCTCAGCAGGTCAGAGCAGTCACGATAAAAATCACAAAAAGTGTCACAAAAAGTGTCAAAAGCAAACAAAAACACGTACGAACCAGAAAACAATGAGTTTAATGTGTAATTGGCAACAATTTGTTGATAAGTCTGACTTAGAAAAAAAACATTTTTTAATCAAACATGAGGTCACAGAAGACATGTTTGGTCCTTCCCCGCTGACGATAACATGATCACCTCTGACATATCACCCTACTTATGTTCTTCCCTCTCGTCCCTGCTAATAAATCCAAATGTAGCCCGATCTATGAGCGTTTACAAGTCCGTAAAGGTGGATGACGCGTGCTGGTCGGGGGTGGGGGGGTGGAAGCCAGGCTCCTCGGTGAGAAGGCAGTGGAGCTCATTGCCTCTGGGTCTGAGTCAAGATGGAGGGTTGAGGAAGTGAAATCAGTCTCCACTTGTTCAGGAATAATAGCAACTGTTCTACACCATCAGGTGAAATATTAACCTTTAACTTTTTCAGGTTTCTCACAAATTCAAATTGCTCTTTAGATATTTATACACAATTCTGAGCTTTTCTTTTCTTCATGGCCTGCTTTGATTTTGATGAGATTTTATCTGCCAGGAAGACTGCTCTTCACTTCTTTATCCTTCATCTTTCAGCTGAAGCCTCGACTCTGCCAGCACTGTGGGGAACACCTGATGAAATCAGGTGAAGTTGGGTTTTCAAACAAAACAAAGGTAAAATTCAATCAATAAATAAGTATGAATGTGGCTCATAATTGGTTTTGATTCTCAGTTTTCCATCTTCTAAAAAGAAAAGTTTGAAAGCTATTGGCCAGACTCAGTATTATACTGTAATAGTAGAAATGCAGTATAACCACACGACCATCTATGGCTCAGTTCTGCATGTTGTTAAGGACTTTTGTCATAAATCATTACAGAAAATCCAAATCCTCTCCTCCAGACAGTGAAGAACTGTGTTCCACATACGTCACTCCAGCAAGTAAAACAAGCTAGCTGCTGTTGCTAGTATGTGAATGACTGTACTTTGTTTACTTTCATGATCTTAATTATTATGGAAAAATGCGTTTAGCTGCCCGAGCCATATATCCGTGTCCTACACACATTTTTAAGTAACAGGTTTGATCTAAAACAATAACCTACAACTATAAATCCATCTGGAACCGCACCGCTACTTCTGGACTCCAGAGTCCTGCTAGCATTACTGCAGTAACAATGCTAACCATGTTAGCTCCGGTAAAGACAAAACAAGTCATATGGAAAAGCTATGACACACACACACACACACACACACACACACACACACACACACACACACACACACACACACACACACACACACACACACACACACACACACACACACACACACACACACACACACGTTCAGTTTCTCATCAACAATGAAGACAGTGGCGGAGCTCTCTGCAGCTCTTTCCTCTGTTCTAAATGACTTGAATGTCTTTAAAACCACAAGTAGAGGCACTAAAAACATTTCTTCTAAAAAAAAGGATGTTTGCACCATCGCTAGATGCCGTTTTGGGCTACAGCTAAACAACTACAGCATTGGGCGGTACAGTCGGCATTTCTGTCTTTTTTGTGATTGGTTATTTTTGAGCTGGTTAGTCCCCTAACCCTAAGCTCCTCAGCCCGCCATCACCTGCTGGAGCCTGTGGCGAGCTGCTGCGGGACGGGCGGCTCCGACCCAGGAATGAGCTCCTCTGGCCCGCTGGGAGGGTTTCAAACACCACCATCACCTGATGCAGCCTGTGGCGGTGTGCTGCGGGCGCTCTCCCCGACCGCTGGGAGGGTTTGAAACACCGCCATCCTCTGCTGGAGACCGTGGTGCGCTGCTGCGCCCTGGATGTTTATTCTGTTATTGTTACCGGTGCTTGTCTTGCAATGTGAAACGCTTGGTCTCAGATTTTTTAAGAAAAATAATAAAATTTCCCCCAAAATGCGACTTAGATATATTTTTTTCTTCTTCATTATACATTTTATGGCTGGAGAGACTTACACTCCGGAAAATACGGTAGGTGGCAACAGAAAAAAATGGTAGATGAAAAGTTTGATCCTACAGTGTGTGGTGTGCAGCAACACAGCACACCATCCACGTTTCACTCATGAACATTCCCATGTGTAACACCAGAAAATCTCACAAAACCATTTGATGTGAAATGTGACTTTGCAGTAAACAAATATGGCGGATGAGCAAGGGTGATTAGCCCTCTCAGGCTCAAAATAAGTTTTGATAAAAGGACGAACAACTAAAGCCCTGTCCACACGTAGCCGGGGATCTGCCAGAACGTAGATATTTTTCTACGTTTTGGCCTGTCATCCACACGAAAACAGAGTTTTTTCACACGAAAACTGATCTTTTTAAAAACTCCGGCCAAAGTGAAGATCTGCGTTTTCTCCGTTTAGGGTGTCTGCGTGTGGACGGACATAACCGGAGTTTTAAGGTCTGCAAACTGCGACAAATAACTGCTGACATCACGTGTGCGACCTGTGTTTACACTAGCCGACAGCATGGATGCCCTCAGAGCTGCGCTCGCTTTATCAATTGTCCAAGCGCTTTTTGCTTGTTTGTTTTTGCAAGAGGAATTACTGCTCCTTGCGGAAGACCACAGACGAAGGACGAGGTTAAGAACGGGGGAAGTACTGCCGCCTACAGGTCTGGCATGTCCTTAACAACGTATTTATCCGGGTACGTGTGGACAGAGTTTGTTTTTAAACGAGGTGGTGTGGATGCAAGTTTTTGGAGGGGTGGAAATTCGTTTTTAAAAAAACCCAGCTACGTAAGGACTAGGCCTCAGTCGTTCAGGGTTACTTCTGAGTTAAAACATGCTCATGAAATACGTGTGTGGGGTAACCAGGTAGGCAGGTTTTACTGTTGCTAATCTGCAACGCCTGCCTCCAGAGGGTTAACTGGATTCCCTTTTTCCTCAAGTGTATCTATAAAATAAAATCCTGTTCTCCGCAGGAAATCGTCTTTAACCCTCCCACTGTCCTAATGGGCGTGACCCCACGAGGAAAGTTGACCATGTAGCAGGATTGATGGTTTATCCCTTTAGGTCCACGTGGCAGGGGTGAGGTGGTGCTGGTACTCACTCCTCACCCCTGCCATGTGGACCCAAGGGATAAACCATCAACCCTGCTCAGTGGTAAACTCTCCTGGTGGGGTCACGCCCATTAGGACAGTGGGAGGGTTAAAGACAACATCTCAGTATGTGCTTCTCTACCCATTCAGTAAATATGTATTCATTCAGTTTCATTCGGTTAATGTTCCGACTTCCTCACGGGTTATGATATAGTAAAAGGTCATTTCCAGTCCCGACTGCAGTGGATCTGTCTTTACCGCGTCCTTGGTTGAGACAGGACAAGAGAAATGAGAGAAATTTGTTCAAATTCAATATTTGTGATTCACCGGAAAATACGAGAAAGCAATCTCCGTGGAGCCAAGTGAGAGAGATCTGGGAAGGTAGATATAAAACAAATTCAATACAAACATGAGAGAGGGGAAAACCATTGATTGGAATTTAAAATGGCCATGACACCCGCGGTCTCTGAACACATGTACTGCGTCAGCGATAAAACACGATTGCAGGACTGCATGAGCTGTTTTTCAGAGTTGGGTAGAAAAGCATGAGCTCTGAATGTGGCACATGACGACCTGAGTGGAGGCAGTCAGGAATAATAGGAATGCCAGCATCAGCGACACACCTGTTAGGGTTTGGTGTGTGTGGCTGTGATCATGCACTCTGAACAGATTTCAAATGACAAGACTAAGATAGCCTAAATATGCTGCTGTGATTGTGGCTGAATAATGCACTGCAGACATCCGCGTCTAAGTATTTCATTTGTATTTTCTTGCTGTGATGTTGATTATAGCTATAATGCTGGCCTGAATATGCAATAGTACTTATAAAGTAAAACACCTTTTATGTCCCTGTAATTGACGGTGGGATGCAACGGTTTGGGCAGCCTTGTTAATCTTCATGATTTTCCTTAATTTGTTGGTTCTTATGATGAAAACAGCTGTTGACTATGTCTTACAGGAGACACACACAGTGAGATTTGAGAAGTGAAATGAAGTTTATGATTTACAGAAAGGGTGCCAGATTTGTTTAAACAAAATTAGGCAGGTGCATACATTTGGGCACAACAAAAATGACGCTTCCTGCAGCTTCCAGTGAGGGTCTGGATTGTGGCTGAAGGCATGTTGGACCATTCTTCTTAACAAAACATCTCTAGTTCAGTCAGGTTTGATGCTTCTGAGCATGGCAGCTCTTTTCAACTCACACCACAGAGTTTCAGTAACATTCAGGTCTGGGGACGGGGATGGCCATTCCAGAACGTTCTACTTGTTCCTCTGCATGAATGCCTGAGTAGATGCCGAGCAGCGTTTGGGGTCACTGTTTTGTTGTTAGATCCAGCCCCGGTGCAGCTTCAGCTTTGTCACTGATTCCTGAACATTGGTCTCCAGAATCTGCTGATAGTGAGTGGAATTCATGCATCCCTCAACTTTAACAAGATTCCCAGTCCCTGCACCGGCCACACAGCCCACAGCATGATGGAACCACCACCATGCTTTACTGTAGGAAGCAGGTGTTTCTCTTGGAATGCTGTGTTCTGTTTACTCCATGCATATTGCCTCTTGTTACGCTCACATAACTAAATTGTAGTTTCATCGATCCACAGCACCTTGTTCCAGATAGCATATCTCCAGCTGCTGTGTTGGTGCTGTGGGCGGAGACGCTTCCTCTGCATCACTCTCACATACAGCACCTCCTTGTGTAAAGTGCACTGAATAGTTGAACGATGCACAGTGACTCCATCTGCAGCAAGAGGATGTTGTAGGTCTTTGGTGTTGGTCTGTGGGTTGACTCTGTTCTCACCATTCCTCTTTAGCAACAAAATAACACCTAAAGTTAAAACCTGAGATTTTTCTTGGGCTGACACTTCGAGCCTTAACTTGAACCGTG
This sequence comes from Nothobranchius furzeri, assembly GCF_043380555.1. Taxonomy (NCBI): domain Eukaryota; kingdom Metazoa; phylum Chordata; class Actinopteri; order Cyprinodontiformes; family Nothobranchiidae; genus Nothobranchius; species Nothobranchius furzeri. The sequence goes on from NC_091754.1 coordinate 64,391,359, forward strand.
CCTGTGGTCTTTCGTTTCCTCAATAAGTTCCTAACAGTGGGAACAGCCTGCTGAAATCTCTGAGACAGCTTTCTGTATCCTCCCCTAAACTGTTCAGAGAATATTTAGAGAGGAGGGAACTTACAACCGTTCAGCTCAGCTGCAGACAGGAAAGTGGTGCAGAGGGTCATCAACACAGCCCAGAAGATCACTGGCAGCTCTCTGCCCAGCGTGGAGGACATTTCCAACTCTCGTTCCATCAGTAGAGCAGGCAATATCATCGAGGACTACTCTCATCCCAGTAACCATCTGTGTGACCTGTCACCGTCAGGTCGATGGTACAGGTCACATAAAACCAAGACATACAAACTCAGGGATAGCTTGTTTCCCAGAGCTATCACCGTAATAAACAACCACAAAACGAATGATCCTGTAAACCCGAACCACACATTTGCTGTTTCAGTACGCAATAACATTTATATTTGCTATTTGTGTTTACTCAATATGCTCAACTTCTGCTGACAACGGTGACCTGCATAGAACCCAACTAATGCTGCTACATCATAAATGCTGCTCCTCTGCATGTGCTTATTAATATTACAGTTGATTTTACATTTATTACATTGGGTATTTTTATCCTGTATTCATTTACAATTTGCACCTAAGGGAGTGGCACTCCAATGTCTCTGTACCTTGTACAATGACAATAAAGGCTATTCTATTCTATTCTATTCTCAATACTCGTTCTCATAACTAGAATCACCTGTGTACAGAGGTCAAGGGTCACTGAGATTACCAAACCATTTTGAGTTCCAATAATTAGTTCTAAACGTTTTGGAATGAATAAAATGACAACAGAGCCCACATTTATGCACCTGCCTGATTTAGTTTAACCAAATCCTGCACACACTCTGTAAATCCTAAACTTGGTTTCACTCTCCAAAATCACTGTGTGTGTCTCCTGTGGGATATATTTAACAGATTTTTACCGTAGCAACCACAGACGTACACAGGTAAAGGATGAAGACTACAAGACTGCCCAAACGTTCACATCCCTCTGTAAGCATCAATGTATTTACTGTCTAATATCAACACGCTAATCACTGCGGTGCTTCTGGATTAACTGATTTACCTGTCATGGCATACGCCTCTGGGGTAGTATTAAGCTGGAAAATAGGAACTGTAATAATTCATGTCAGTTGCCGAGCCAGTATATTTCTAGTCTGTCTACTTCTTGATCACAAATGAAAGCCCAAAGAAATCAGATTACTCAGTTGTAATTTTAGATTTTAAAAATTAAGGTTCCCCCGGGGGGGGGGGGGGGGGGGGGGGGGGGGGGACACAACCAGCAGCCGGCAGAGTCCCGGGGGATATCAGCGGCAAGCCCACAGGCCCGCCCGCAGCCTCCCACCCCCTAGCCGGCCACTCGGGGGTGGGACATTTGAATTAACTTTTCAACAAAATCTTGCTTCCAGGTCGGCACATCTCGACACAGAAACTCGGGGGTGTAACATCCAAGTCCTCATCAGGTGACCATCAGATGTTTGTGTGGCCCCCACAGTCTGTTATACAGTTCATTATTTATTTATTTTTATTTATGATTGTAGCCAATTGTAGACTTTACAGCTGTGTTTAGCCAGACCTTTTGGGCCTTGCCTCAGAACAGATGTTGTCTTGACTTAATGGAGGGGTTGTGATTGGGCGTATGTATGCAGGGAAATACAAAAGAAGAAGCCATTGGTCATGCCCACTGTGATATGCACTACATTAAATATTAAAACAAAGTAGAGTTATCTGTCAGCTGTATACTAGTCTCCCAGCTCTTCTAAATGTTGCAATGCTCTCGCCCAAAAACCCAAGGTGCAATGACAGCATATTGCATCATTGCTGTTGGTGAATGTCAAGCACACTAGAAGGATGCTTTGTCATTTTAACGTGATGTTTTATCCATCATGCTTCTATAACAGAGAGGGTTAGCGGGGTGCCTTGGTGATCGCCAGTCTGTTCGATCAGCTGCAGGATTAAAGAGAAAAACATGTCTAACTTATTTCATGTTACAGTTGACGGTTTTCATGCCACACCTGATACACCAGCTGGGTCACGTTGTCTTCAACTGCCTGACCTCAAGGGGGATTGATGGTTTCTGCAAAAGGCCAGAGGCAGCTTTCTCACGGATACTTCTGTATGTGGCATGCCAACGCTCAGGACTGAAAGGCTAATTATTCAATCAGTAGAGAACTGCTGAGTAACCAACATGTTCTCACACCCGAGGCATTCAAACATGAAGATGGGTGACCAAGCGTTTGTTTTTGACGAGCTGGGAGCCCCAGCGGGAGGAGACGCGCTGTGCCAGAACGTCGATTTCCAACTGCTGCGGTAAAACGGACATTTGACCGATTTGTGACCTTTACCCTCTTGCTATTTAACCTTTTGTGACCTTTACCCTCTTGCTATTTAACCTTCCCCTCACTCCCATCCTCACCCTCACCCTCTTGTGCTTTCAAAACTTTCTAGTTGTAACGTCCTTCTCCAACACGGTTAACGGGAAGTTTAGAATGAGAAACTGTGTAAAGGTTAGGATGTGGGTGAGGGGACAGGGGTGCCTCCAGAAAAAACTGATAGGGGTGGCCAGATGGGGCTGAAGACATTTCTGGGGTGGCACACCAATTTGGTCCTTGTGGTTTCTCTGGGAGAGTTTAGCCTGTGGCGATTTATTGCATTGCTCCTTTATTTGTTTTTATACAAAAACCAAAAAAAAAAAAAAAACTGTATGTATCCAAAACATTTTAACTTAAATTTACAAACAAACATTTCAGAAAAATAAATTTCAGATATTTAAAACGTTATTTCTAATGTTATTTTAAAGTGTATTTTATATTTTAATACACCTGTTGCTGTGTGTACAAAAAAACGTGGAGATAAAAACATTTTTTTAAATGGTGAGCAGCAGAAACGTGTTTTTTTCAGTCAGATTATTTCTTTACTCTTTAATTGTATTATTTTTATTTTGTTTTACAACTGAATAAACAACATCAATTCATGGTTTGAGTGAACATTAATATGATTTAGTAACACTGGCTTTTGCTTGGGGGGGTCAGCATTCTCTCCTGGCCACCCCTTGGGGGCGCCATTGTAAGGAGAAGGTTAGATAGCAAAAGGTCAGAGGTTAAATGTTGGTTAAATCTCCGTTTTACCGCAGCAGTCGGAAAACGACGCTCTGGCACAGCCTCCCGACGTGCTGGGGCTCCCAATGCGTGGGAACGTTTGGTCACCCATCGTCATTTTTCAACGCCTCAGGTGTGAGAATGTGTTGGAGAAACGTCTCCACCAAGCTACAGAACTGACCTTCTACACTTGTGTTTGCAGAGTTCTGGAGCTGTATTCTGAAAAAGTCTGGACACTGAGAAATGATAGATCTACTCTATACAGCAATGTCAAGAAGTCCTGAACAAGTGTCAGCAAAGACGAAGTTCAGTGAAAACAAGTCGATACACTGGATTCATGAACAGTTTACAACAGTGGTTTTCATTTATGTCGTATAAAAACACCAAGTCTGTGTTTCAGCCTGTTTAGAAGCAGGTACATGCAGCCGGACAGGCCAAAGGGGAAGACATCAGCAGACGGCATGCTTGCACCCTACACGCTGGCCATATGTCATGCCACATCTCATCTCATCTCACACCAAGAGAAGGTGCTGCTGGCGGCTAAAAGGCCACCTTCCAAACAGATATCATCAGCCTGATACCCTGACCTGACTGGAGCCGAGGGCCGTGGCTCCGCTCTCTATCACATCACGATGCATTAACAGAAGGCAGCGATATGACGTGAAAATAAAGACGGTCTAGACCAATGGGTCACAAAAATGTCCAAACTCTGCTATCAACTTTTAGAAGTATTGACTCCTAAATCTGTGGAAGTATTTTGTTACCCGTGTGAAGTACGGACATATCAACACGTTAACACTTTAGAACAATGAGACGCTGCTTTACTGGTTTGCTTGCCTTAATCTTGAGTTATCCCAGAGAAGTATTCCCAGACTCAGTCCTGCCATCGATGTTTTCTTCACTGACCCTCCTTTATTACATCTATTTCGTCATCATTTTACCATGAAGGTCAGTAACATGATCTGAGTTTAGTGCTGAAGGAATTGAAGGATCTAAAGCATGAGGGTTTTTATCTGGCATGACTCTTGATCCCATGCAGTAAAAAACACACCCGCTATGTTCATCTCTACACCAGTGCACCATCACATTTGTTAGATTTCAAGTTCATGAAGGACAACAGGGACGATACATAGAACTGATGTAATGATTATCTTAAAAACTCTTTTGGCGTTTGAAGTAACCCACATGACTCCATCAGGAGTTTGAAATGTGGCCATGTCACAGCAGGAGGTCTGGCGTCTTGTAATAATGAACTTATCTCCTCAGCTATGATGATTTTGCTTCAAAAACAAAAGTGTTCTTTAACCCATGATAGACATGGACCAGCTTCTGGAAAGGCTGGATTACCTGGGCGTATCCATGTCCTCTAATCCTAATTGGTTTATCAGCCTGACTGTGAGATAAGCTCACCAACACCTGCTTTCTCTTTAAGGCAGCTTAAGATGCTTAATGTTGTCAAAAGTTGAGATGGTGCACGTTTACCGAACAGTTAGAGAAGCTTACTTTGTCTTGGCGTGGTTCAGAATTTGCTCATTAAAACAAGTTAACGTTGGTAATTGTAAACAACTTAAATACTTCAACCCCTTCTAGCCCCCAACTTCTTAAACATGCATTAAAATAGCTGTAGACCAGTCTCATGGGTTTGCAGCCACTGCCCAGGGTGTACCCTGTCTGCTTGCCCAGAGACAGCTGGAGAGAGGACCCCCCCCCCCCCCCCCCCGTGTGCACGTCTGACTTGACCTTGATTATGAAATAAAACCATTTACAATAACAAGGCCGTCCTGTGGAAGCTAAAAGAGTGATGATCCAAGGTCTGTAGGGATAAACTGAAATCAGTTTCAAGCTGCTTCCTGTTGAACTCACCTTATTATTGGTGCTGCGCTGACATCTAGTGGCCAAGCACACACACTGATATATTCTGAGTCCTGACTGCAGGTGAAAACCTGAAGAGGCTAAAATAGTTGTAACTTGCCAAAGCCTTCAAACAGGTTATGATAGTGTTTACTGTAAAGTGGCCCCTTTACCAGTTTGATTACTGACATGAGATCTGTGGGGAGCAAAGGGACACTTTTAATGGGGAGTGGTGAGAATGCAAGCTGATCAATCAGGATAAGGTTTCTAAGCATGTAAAGTGAAATTTAAAGTATTAATGTTTATTCTAAAGCAAGAACGCCATAAACATCAACACAATTCTCTCCATTCAAAACCAGCCATCAAACACACAAACATCAGGTTTTCTCTGTTTGTGTCGCCGTCCCTGTTGCCACTTACCTGCAGACTCTAGCTGTTCAGCTGTCAAAGGCCATGATAGAAATAACACTTTGCTGTCATTGTGTCTGAATGAGGTAGAAAAACAGCAGCTTTCCCCAAAACAAGTGCACAGCAGGCGGTGTTGCCTCTCTGCAGATAAGCAATTAGCTTTCTGCAGGCCAAAACTACAATCTGTCCCCAGCAGAAAACAAGCAACACCTGTGTGTGCAGCCATGTGGCTCCAACAAACAAACAAAGTCAAAACACCTAACGGAGTGTCAGGTTGGCCTTTTCTCATCGTTTTAGAAGGCTGACAGGAAAATGAATAGTGTTGTAATATTACTATATTCATAGCTGGGTGTTTGAGGCATGTGGAACAGTAGCAGGTTAGAAAACTCGCACAATTATGCAAATTGAACATTCATTACATCTGTGAGTGAGTGAAATTATAGAGACAGAACTCATGAAAAAAAACACACAAGTAGTTGTTTCAAAAGAAAACACCAAAGGAAGGAAGAAGGCACGGGGAAACACAAGTTAAGAAAAGAAGCTTAGAAAATGAAAAAAATTAAAGTTAAAGCATATTTTAGAAAAGAGAAAACACAAAAAACTTCTAGGCACCAGTGATCATGAAGACAGAAGAACAGAGAGCGCCACGGTACAAATCAGAGATGAGGGACGACACATTTGAGTCAGAAAAATGGATAGAACCACTTACTGAGGCTACAGTCTATCCTGATACAATCTGGCGAGAGAGAGAGCGAAATGGTGAGATCAAATAAAAGAAAAGTAGGAAAGCAAGAGACAAAAATAAAGAAAGAAGAGAGAGAGAAACAAAAGACATTTTACATCCTTCAAGGTACATTCTGCAGACAACCAAGCATTGCTCTGGGGCCACCATCCGGGGACAGGCTCTAAGTCAGGATTACCCTTCTCTGGTTTTTTAATCCATCCTCCACCCCTTGTTCCGTTAATGCACCCAAAGCACCAAAGAAGGCAAGATGTTGCTCATGATTTCTGGCAGCTGCAGTGAAAGGTGCAATGTGAAATCAAGCTCTGACACAGTGTAGATTATTCACTTCTACATCTATACCAATTTTCATTCAAATTAGATAAAAATCTTAAAAAAAACGTAAAAATTAACCTCTGTTGTAATCGCAATAGTACTTTTTATACAAGATGGGAATTGAAGAAAGAGGAACATCATGTGTTTTGCTGTAACTACTTGGGCTGACATTGCAGTTAAAGCTGGGGAACGTAGTTTAAACATTTTAAAGGGACTTCAAAAGTGCTGTAAGTTGACTACAACCTTTCATGATTTACTGTCTCCTTAGTCCCTCCCCCGGCTCGTACAGCAAAACAAATCATTTACACGGGCCTAAAGCGTAAACCCCCTACCCACAAGAGGGAGCCGTCAGTCAACGACCATGTGCCCAAGCTCTCAGCACGCGCTCTGGGCTAGCGCGCTGATGCTCAGGCAGCTCAGCACATGGTTCTAGCTCGAATGCTAACCCAACCTGCTGATTTTGTGTGTGTGTGTGTGTGTGTGTGTGTGTGTGTGTGTGTGTGTGTGTGTGTGTGTGTGTGTGTGTGTGTGTGTGTGTGTGTGTTTGGAGTTAATGGACTTGTGTGTCAACTTTAGGCTGTTGACTATTTTCTGACAGCAGAGGTGCGCTAGCATTGCAAGTGCTGGATTCCTGGCTGTGATTATGATTAGCAGCTCCTGCAGAACCTCATGAAGGCTGAGGAGATAATTCAACAGTTACGATCAGGTGTACCAACAACGTTACTGTCTCAGGATTATTTCTGTGTGCAGTGTGGGATGCAGCTTTCAGCTCCTTCCAGGTTGTGGGAGCATTAGCAGGAGTTATAGCTGACCTAATTCCTGATTGTCCTCCTCCTCTCCTGGATGACATCATGCTACAGACTCCAGCTTTAAACTCTGTTTATGGTCCCCATTGCACCACAACTGTTGGGACATATGTTGCAGCAGTGTTAACTTGTGAGGTCCACTTGCCTTCTGCAGCACTTTGGCTATGCAACAGTGTAAAGAATAGAAAAGGGCGATCTGCACATCCCGCCACATGTCAGTTGCACATGATCCACCTGTCACACAGGTGGTGAATTATTCTGTCTCAAACAAATGTGTAATTAAATTTGTATTTATCCTTCAGTGTGATCAACACGACTGTAAAGGTTTGAGAAAACAGCCGAGTCTGGCTTGTAAACGCCAGCTGTTCTCCTCACACCCTCGTTCCTTCTGGATGTTCTACGCTGTCTTTGTTTAACGCCATGAACCAAACGTGCATGAGACATCGTGGCGGGTTGTGAGCTAGAGCTGTCAACCACTACAGATTAGTGGACACAAACAGCCAGAGACCAGCCTCCCTCTGCAGGGTTGTTTTATGGTGACCAGACTGCTAAACCATGACCAAAACAAGACGCCTGTTTAAGGTTTGTGTGGCAGAATTAGCCTCTGCACCAGGGTTAGGGTTAGGGTTAACCCACACCAAACAGGTCATCATCTCATAGAGGCTACATCAGTCTCATTATAGCTGCTCCTAAAGATCCACTAACAGGACTTTAATTATCATGACAGGAATTAAATCCCCAACAGATCTGAAGGATTCCTGTTGGACTCTGGGACTGATTTCACTTTAGTGAATATTGAATCATTTTAAATCCTTGGGAACCACAAAGTGTTGGACAGATATGCATTTGGATCCAGTGCCAGTGGAAGCTGCAGGTTTAGTTTTAGTGAGAACGTTCGTGGGCAGGTCATGGTGCCGAGCTACAGGTGAGAGCCGGTGTCTCTGGCTGTTTGATCCGAGGGCCGCAGACATACTGAAGGGATGAAAAGTTCCATCGTGTGAGTTTGGCTGGGTGGGAGTGTATGAGTGTATGAGTGTATGAGTGTATGAGTGTATGAGTGTATGAGTGGCAGAGAGACAGCCAGGGTGGAAAGACACAGAAAGAGGGAAGAGAGAGAAGGACGGCTGGTTTTGTTTACCCTCATGTCCTCTGTCCTGTTCCATGAGGCCTTAAAGCTCTATCCAGGCTAGACCTCTGTCATGCTCTTCCAGGCTAACAGGTCTGGTCCTTTCACACCCCCCCCCCCCCCCCCCCCCCCCCCCCCATCACACAGTATGATAGCCTGGCTAGCTGGGCGTGTGACTCTGTAGCAGGGCTTGGTGAGGTGTTTCAGCGCCTGTTCGGAGCTCAGTGACCCAGAGCCGCTCTAACCCAACTACCCTGGGCCAGCTACATTATCTGATGTCATGTTTTCTTGAGTCTCCCTGCAGATCTGGGAGTAGATGAGGCGAATTAAGTTGTTGGTATGTTTTTCTCAGTGGATGAAGTTTTGGAGGTGGAGTCAGAGAGCAGACGTTTGCCTCATTTCTTTCCTATTGGTTGGATGCATACCCTGACATGGGGGCGGTACATGATGGTTTGGCACGGTCAACTTTTATTCTGTTTTCTTGTTTTTTATTCCTTTTCATGCCTGCAAGGCGCTACATAAATAAAGATTGAGCTGAGTTGAGTTTGAAGCAGTGCATACGATGCAGGCTTTCATGCCAAGTCTCTACTAGCAGTGTTAGACTGCTGCTGCGTGGTCTCCCACAAACAGCTGAATCTGGATGCCATCCCCAAGAGGTGTGAAGACAAGACTTCCAGGAAAGGCTGTGTGAGGACAGTGTCTCATCGATGTGGGGAAAAGGAAGAAAATGCTGATTTGGTCAGTTCTACATGCTGATGGAGTCGTTCTGACGTTTGTGATTCAGCCATACTGCAGCAGGATTTGAAGCATGTTGGGGGGGGGTGTAGAGAGCGAGGACAGATTTGTGTTTACAAAGCAGAACGGTCATTCACACTGCCGCTGGGGCGATGTGAACAGCCTTTCAGCTAATTTACCAAGACTCCGACCTGTGAGGAAGAGCGAGACAGGAACAAGGCCACCTAGACGCTTCACGAGACAGGCAGAGGAGTTAGAGCAGATCAGGACATGGATGTTGTTGGAGATGGAGCTTTTGACCAGGTAAGGGGATATGGGTCTCATTAGGAAGAGAAAACTTTGGAATTAAAGAAGTGACTGAATAGAGGGTTGGGGGAGGAGCCAAAGTATGTGTGAGAGAAATAGAGTGGGCCCCACAAAAGACAAATGATGGGAGGTGTTAGTATGCTGAACTTGTCTGTTCACCCAGCAGTTTTGGAGGGAAAAGTTTCTTTCTATGTTCTCCAGATTTTTGTAGAGCACTTAAACTGTTTTCTTCTAAAGTTTAGGAGCCTCCAGACTTCTGCTGTACATCAACTAAAGC
>NC_091754.1:64403567-64483567 GCF_043380555.1 Nothobranchius furzeri
CTTGCCCAAGGACACAACAGCAGAATTCTCTGTGCGGAGCCGGGATCGAACCTGCAACCTTCCGATTACCCGCTCTACCTGTTGAGCTACTGCTGCTGCATGATTCAGACATGGTTCTTTTCTTACCCTGAAACCAAAATGTTGGGAACAAAAGTGAAACTAGTCTAAAATGTTCTTATTAAAATCAGGTATCAGGTAGCAGAGTGGTTCCTGCAGGTGTCATCAGCCCTTCCACAAAGAGACAGCAGCAGAAAACGGCAGTTCCCTGAGCGCTGCTCGTATCTTTGCAATGTGCATCGACACGTCTCACAAAAGACTGACATGAGCCACTGTCACGGAGTGTTTCAAGCATTTAAAGTGTACAAATACATAATGTTCAGTGGTAAAGAAACCCCCTCAGAAACCTAAATGTGGTAGGAGCAGTGACATTTGTCACACTCTCTGGATAAATGCATTAACCTCTATGGGCACAGAGATTAAATAGCAGCCCTGCAGCAGCATCGATGCACCAATGTGATAAACAATGTACCCGTAATAAAGCTAGTGAGATCATCTCCATGATCATCCACCATCCTTTAGTCAATATTACGCATCCTCTCGGTGCTCTTTCACATATAAATAGACTTAAGAGACACACAACAGCATGTGGTTGGCTTTACTTTGTCATCCCTGTAGTGACTTTAAGCACCAGTAGATGGCAGAAGAGCTGCACAGAACCCATGGACATCATGCCAGCACGCAAGGATTAAACTGTTAAAATATCACCTCTCAGATAAAGAAATCTCATCCTCGGCTCCAACTGTCCTGATTTGAATCCAATCTCTCCTTCCCTCATTACCCTCCTTGTCCCTCAAAATCCAATACCGCCATGGCTCAGTCCCCTCCTCAGACGTGCAGCCATGGACCAATATGCCTGAAACAGCATGCTGCTATTTGACTAACTCACCCCATCGCCCCTGTGGCGGGTCCACCACCCTGCTTTTGTGTTGGACAGGCACAGATGGCACCCGTAGGCCCGGCTGCACCGCCACATCGCCGCCAGCCTCTTGACTGCCTCCTCCCAGCCACTGGACCCCTTTGTAACTGAGCCTCGGGTGGCATTTGGTCCAAACAGCTCCCACTGGAGCTTTTGCTGCTACTCTCACAGCAGCTTCTTGTTTATGTCAACTACTAGAAAGAATTGTGTCAATAAGTTTAATATGGTTTCTAGTGTTGACTTTTAGGTTCATGTTGACGCATTCTCAGAGTTGCTCTGCACACATGTTTTGTAAAGGAGTGCTTGGTGGCTTATGTGAGCCCATTTTATGTCACTTTAAGAGAGCTCTTGTGATGATGAGTGCATTTTCCTGCAGGAAATAACAAGGTCACTTCACTGAACGGAGTCACAGAGCTTACAGCCACATACACTCAAAGAAAAGCACCAAAATACACGTAAAGGGTATAAAAGCTTCAGCAGGATGGATAGACTTATTATTATGGTCATTTTGCCTTTTAGAGATAAGGCGACATCTTGTGGCAGCTCTGTATTTCAGATCACCAGAAAAAAACTCATGTATTCACCAGACTATAAAAAACTGTTTGTTTTATGTAGAATTTGTTTGCAAACATAGATAAAAGCCTTTTTTTATTCTGACCTTTGTCGCGTAAAGTAAAATAACAAAAATGTGTTATTTGGAAAATGTAAAAAGCCAAGTTGTGTATTTTTATAAATTAAACAAAAAACGTTCTGATTTAAAGTGTGTAGTTTCCAGGCAACAGGGGCAGCACATACATGCATCCATCCATCCATCCATCCATCCATCCATACATACATACATACATACATACATACATGCATACATGCATACATGCATGCATACATGCATACATACATACATACATACATGCATACATACATACATACATACATGCATACATACATACATACATACATACATACATGCATACATGCATACATGCATACATGCATACATGCATGCATGCATGCATGCATGCATGCATGCATACATGCATACATACATACATACATACATACATACATACATACATACATACATACATACATACATACATACATACATACATACATACATACATACATACATACATACATACATACATACATACATACATGCATGCATGCATGCATGCATGCATGCATGCATGCATGCATGCATGCATACATACATACATACATACATACATACATACATACATACATACATACATACATACATACATACATACATACATACATACATACATGCATACATACATACACACACACATGCGCACATGCATGCATACATACATACATGCATACATACATACATACATACATACATACATACACACACACATGCGCACATGCATGCATACATACATACATGCATACATACATACATACATACATACATACATACATACATACATACATACATACATACATACATGCATACATACATACACACACACATGCGCACATGCATGCATACATACATACATGCATACATACATACATACATACATACATACATACATACATACATACATACATACATACATACATACATACATACATACAAACATACATACATACATGCATACATACATACAAACATGCATACATGCATGCATACATACATACACACACACATGCGCACATGCATGCATACATACATACATACATACATGCATACACACACACACATGCACACATACATACAAACATGCATACATACAAACATGCATACATGCATGCATACATACACACACACACATGCACACATACATACATACATACATGCACGCATGCATGCATGCATACATACATACATACATACATACAAACATGCATACATACACACACACACACACACACACATACATACATACATACATACAAACATGCATGCATACATACATACATACATACATACAAACATGCATGCATACATACATACATACACACACACACACATGTGCGCATGCGCACATGCATGCAAACATACATACATACATACACACACACACACACACACATACATGCATACCATAAATCCTCTAATATTGGCCGGTATTCAATTAAAGGCCGGGTCTCCAATTTTGGCCGATGTCGGAGTCGGCGGAGGTGAATAACGGCCGTTTTTTTATTGTGGCCGGGTGGAATGTGGTAATAAGCAAGTACGGGGGGCGGTTGTGTCATCGTCTCACTTTTGATTTGCCAGTGATAGACCGCGAGGGTAACTTTAACCGTGCGGAGACGAAGAGGAGGCGAAAATTTGATATCAAGTTCAAAGAGAACGTGCTGATTATGCTGCAGAACACTCTGGGGAGCAGCAGCAGGGGTTGTATGAACTAGACTGGAGCTGACAGAAGACAACACATTTCTCCAATTCTGAAATCTCTCCACTGGTTCCCCGTGCAGTTCAGGATAAATTTCAAAATTATGCTTCTCACTTACAAATCCTTGAACCATCAAGCTCCTCCATATCTGTGTGAACTTGTCCATTACTACAACCCGCCGCGTGCTCTCAGGTCTGAAGATAAGCTCCTCCTAGCTGTTCCCAATGCACGTTTAAAAAGCCGTGGAGAAAGGGCTTTCTCTGTCTGTGCACCCAAGCTGTGGAACGCATTACCACTGCTAGTGAGGCTAGCACCAACAGCTAGCATTTTTAAATCACGCCTGAAAACTCACTACTTCAACCTAGCTTATACCACATAATTATGAACCTCACTGACATCTGCACTGTTTATAAACTGACTCCACAATTATCGACTTCCGTACTATTGAGGTTCTTTTTTAAAATGTTTTTCTAATTTTTACTTCACCCTGTGTCTTATTGATTTTTAGCTGTTATTTTTGGGAATTTTGTTGTATTTCCTTTTTATCTTTTATCTGTGTTCGACATGTTTGTATAACGCCGGTTTAATTAACCAACATTTTTAGTGTACAGCGCCTTGTTTGGTTGTAATGCCTTGTGAATGCGCTTTATAAATAAAATTGGATTGGATTGGATTGGATAGTCGACTTCACTATAGTGACTTGTTATGCCTGTCGCCGACTAGTCGCTGTCACGTGATAATGACCGGCAAGATGCAGTCCACGGAAAAGACAGCAGCCTGCTGTCAGCAGGTGACAAGCTCCTGTGCTCGTGGGGGCAACGCGCTGTGCCAGAGCGTCGGTACTGACACGCGATCGTTCATGTCGGTTCATTTCCTTTAACGTTTTCTGTCTTTTATTTGCGCCTGATGTGTTTCGCTGCTGTGGAGCGGGGCGCATCACCTTGTCCTCCGACGCACTGATCACTGATGCGGCCGCCAAGCAGGGAGCGCTCCGCTGTTTTTGCGGTCGGTAATCTGCCTCCTGAGCACGGCCACAGTAACAATCAGGTGTTGCCAAATTATTTAACACGCCATCGTTCATGTTGGTTCATTTCCTTGATGACCACCACTCTCTTACTACCTCGGATGCTCAATGCACTCAATTTTTGAAATTTTTTCTTGGAAAAATTGCTAGTATCCGGGCTCAGATTAGTTCTCCCTATGTCACTAGTCGTCCTGAACCCATTCGGCTTCGGTCTCTGGATAACTTTGACTTGCTTTCTTTGTCCTCTCTTGAGAACCTCCTGTCTGCCTTGAAGCCGTCAGGTTCTCCGGTTGACCCTGTTCCTCCACACCTCCTTAAAGAGACATATTCTGTCACTGGCCCCCTTATGCTGAGCATTATTAACAACAGCCTATCCACTGGTGTTGTACCCCGTGCTTTTAAACATGCAGTAGTTCAACCCGTTCTGAAGAAGCCTGGCCTTGACACCTCTGTTATGAGTAATTTTCGCCCGATCTCCAAGCTTCCATTTTTATCAAAACTGTTAGAGCGTGCTGTTTTTAACCAAATTATGTCTCATCTAGATGATCATGGTTTAATGGATCCCTTCCAGTCAGGCTTCCGATCCCTCCATAGCACCGAGTCAGCTCATCTTCGTGTTTTTAATGACATTTTATTAACCCTTGACTCTGGTTCTAATGTATTGCTGGTTTTATTGGATCTGTCGGCTGCTTTCGATACGGTTGATCATGCTATTCTGCTGACTCGGCTGAACCAGCTGGTCGGCATCCAGGGGACTGCCTTAGACTGGTTTAGGTCCTACTTCTGTGACCGCACCTTTAATGTTATGATGGGTAGTGCTGCCTCCCCCTCTGCGGCTTTGACTTGTGGTGTTCCTCAGGGCTCTATTCTTGGACCCCTTTTATTTAATTTATATATTTTGCCCCTGGGTGACATTTTTAAAAAACACCACATTGATTACCATTTTTATGCAGACGATTGCCAATTATATGCCTCTGTGAAGCCTAATGACTCCTTACTGCCCCTTGTTGAATGCTGTAATGATGTGAAGAGCTGGCTGTCAGAAAACTTTCTTTTGCTGAACGACGCTAAGACAGAGGCCATCATTTTCAGCCCTGGTACTTCTCAAAGTCCCCAACTGACCCTTCCATTTATCACAAGTGGGTTGAAAAACCGTGTCACAAACTTAGGGGTTGTGATGGACGCTAAACTAAAAATGGACATTCATGTCAACCAGGTAGTTAAGACCTGTTACTACCACCTGAGGCGTCTCTCTAAAGTTAAGCCCATTTTAAAAAGGCATCATCTTCATTCAGTTGTCCATGCATTTATTACTTCCCGTCTCGACTACTCTAACTCAGTGCTATACGGTATCTCCTCCTCCACTCTCGCTCGACTTCAGCTAGTGCAGAACGCAGCAGCTCGCTTCTTGACTGGCACCAGGCAGCGGGAACACATCACACCGGTTTTAGCAAATCTTCATTGGCTCCCCATCCATCTCCGGATAGAGTTTAAGATCCTGGTTTTTGTGTTTAAATCCCTAAATAACTTAGCACCTGGCTACTTGTCTGAGCTCATTCACCCATATGTCCCTACAAGATCCCTCCGATCAGCTGACCAACACCTCCTACATGTCCCTAGCTCTCGCTGTAAGTCCCGCGGGGAGCGCGCCTTTTCAGTTTGTGCACCGAAGCTCTGGAACCACTTGCCCCTCCCGATCAGACTCTCTTCCTCTCTTTCCCTTTTTAAGTCTCGTTTAAAAACTCACTTTTATTCTCTGGCTTTTAATTCTGTCTAACTTATTCCCTTTCTACCTTTCCTTTTAGGGTCGGATTACTTGATTTTAATGGATTTAGTTTTTATTTTTGATTGTTTTTATTGTGTGTTTTGTTCAGCACTTTGGTCGGCTCTCATGCCGTGTTTAAATGTGCTATATAAATAAAATTGGTATGGTATGGTATTGGTTTGCTGTCTTTTATTTGCGCCTGATGCGTTTCGCTGCTGTGGAGCGAAATTGTCAACTTGTCATCCGGTGACGAACCTCACTGATGCGGCCGGCGAGCAGCGAGCACCCCGCTGTTTTAGCGGTCGGTAGATCTTTTAGAACTGCAGTTCAAAGGTAACTCATGAGGTGAATATATATGAACCCAGGTAACAGTTTCTCTTTAGGACTGAGAGGAGATGCAGGAAGATAATAAACAGACAGGACAGAAAAATAGTCAAATAAAAACAAATTAGTTTTTGTACCTGCTGGTTGCAACAAACAGACACCATTGAAGGTAATCAGAGGTGAGGAACAGAAAATGAAATAATTATTTTAATGTTTAGAGCAGCAGGAACTCCGAGAGGCTGCAGGCGCATCAGTGAGTTTGCGGCCGCTGCGCAGGGGGAGGGGGGGGGGAGGGCTGAAGCAGGGGGAGGGGGGAGAGGGCTGAAGCAGGGGGAGGGGGGAGAGGGCTGAAGCAGAAACTACCGTTGTTAAAAGAAATGTGTTTAACTTTGAAAATGTGGGCGCAATTTTAATTGTCAAAAACTCCAGCGAACCATTAGTTCATTTTGCTCAAATAGAAATAGAGGCCTGCCTCTAATACTGGCCCTCCTTCCAATAAAGGCCTGGAGCTTGATGAGTTTGAGTCAAATACAGGCCCGGGCCTGTATTAGAGGATTTATGGTACATACATACAAACATGCATACACACACACACACACACACACACACACACACATACATACATGAATGCAATATATTAAATCTCTTTCTGTTATTTTAAACAGGTTTTGGAAAGAGTTTAGCAGTTTTGTTATGAAATTCATGTTTCTTACTACCTGCATTTTTATGAACATGGTAACATAATTTCCATAGTCGTCTGACAACCATCTGGCGTGACAACATCGGAAGGCACAGGACCCCAAGCTGGCCAGAAGGAAGCATGGCATCTAATAGCGTGTTCCCCAAAGACACTAGACCTGTGCTCTGTGTACTTTAGAACCAATATGTTAATTAAATGTTCTGAAGCCACCTGGACTGGACATTGTTCTGTTCATTTTCAACAGAATAACATTAAGAATCTCGATATCTTGTTCACGAGTGAGGGAAAGATGAAGCATGAGGTCGATAGGCAGCTTGAGGCTGCGTCTGCAGTGATGTGGGCGTTGTACGGTCTGTCGTGGTGAAGATCTACGTTCCTACCCTCACCTGTGGTCTATGCCTCTCTGCTAAGCCTGCTGCTCCCGTGACCTGACCCTGGATAAGCGGACAATAGTAGATGGATGGATGAACCGTTCTAAGGGATGTTTTTTGTTCTGGTGATTAGAAGTTCAGGTCTGCTATCAGAAGTAAAAGAAAGATCTCCAATCATGCTTCTTTCACTGAGTAGAATCTTCTACCTCACCTATTTCACAGTTGGTGCCCAGATATCCGGTCCCTGTGCAGTCACATATGTAGCGGTTCCAGCCTTCCTTGCACAGACCTCCGTTGCTACATGGGGCACTGCTGCACCTCTTCTGCAGCTCTCGGGTGCAGAAGCTGCTGACACCCAGAGCACTCTGGATCTCAGCCAGGCGACGGACATCACGACTTTTGCCATCAATGAAGAGGTCACGAACACAGCCAACGTAACCGTAGTTGAGGAGTGCTGTCCAAACCTCTGGTGGTAGGATGAGCTCTGACTTGGTCTCAGGCAGTCCGCCCAGGTACATATCACTATCCAGGTCCAAGATTTCACTGCCCTCTGGAGACATGAAGGGCATGCTACGGCTGTTGACTGAGATGGATCCTTAAACAGAAGAAGAAGGTCAAACAGACAACTTGAATTATCTAATAAAGAAAGGAGATGAGCTGATTAGCACCAGGTACGTTTTTGTTTAACTGCATCCATCTTCCAGTACACGTGAAAGAAGAGTGGATGGGTGCTGAGCCAGTGGGAGATCAAGAGGGTGAGAAGCTAATCTATGGGTAAAGAACTAAAAAGAGAGGAACAGCAACCAGGGAGAAGATGACAGCAGACTGTGTGAGTGCACGTGTGTCTAATGTGTCTATGAAGGTCTAAATGGAAGAGAAGGGAAGCAGAATGCAGCCGGGAGTGGGCGAAACAAAAGGCCTCTCTCCTTCTGTGATTAACGACTTCATCTTAATTTTCTATTAAAAGCCAATTACAGCAGAAGCAGCGGTGAGATCGCTTGCCCACGCACACACACACACACACACCCTTCCTCATTATAGGACACCATTAGGAGGAGATATCATGGCCACAATGTGCTATAACACCTAGAGATCATTCATCCGACACCACATAATGAAGCAGAGAGGTGCTGGAGTTTGAGACCACAGACAGGTGGAGGCATCCTGAGGTATCGCCCAGCTTTGAAAAGTACATCTACATAAAAATGCACCACAGGCTTCATCCTCCTCAGTGTCTGTAACAGCGACTGAATTAATACGAGACTCGGAACGGCTCAGTTCAGCCCTCATTCCTTCTGATGTGTGACCTAAACACTAAAAACATACTCCACGGAAATACTTTGACCAGATACGTTTAGTTGTCAGGCTCCTACTAGTCTGTACCTTTTCTCCCTTCCCTCTGGAAGTCTACATGGCACCATTCTCCATCGTTGACCTTCTTGTTGCTGGCCTTCAGCTTTGTTTTTCCAGAACCCATATCGATCAGTAGGTATAAATATCCATCCAGAAGTTCCATGGCAAAGTAATCCGTCTTCAGTTCCCTACCAGGCTTCTGCTCTTTAGGACCCTGAGGGCGGCCGTGGCTGAACAGCAGCAGCCCGCTGGGTTCTGTGGTACGGAAGTCAAAAGAGATAGAACCTGTCTTCTTGGTGTTCCACTTGGGAAGGGAGATGTAGGACTCCGGGCTTTCAAACGTTACAGGATCCAGCGCTGCTACGTCCTCACAGCGAAACACCAGGTCCCCGTTTAGAGTGATTTTGGGGTCACGGTCGATGGCCAGCCGAGAGAGCTCCAGCTTAAAGTCGTTGTTTTTGTAAACCACCTGGAGAACAAGGGAGACCCAAAAGGATTAGTGTTATGATGTTAGAGACGCTAACCCTAGACCCTAACTGGTGACTTTCAACACATCCATGGTTCTACATATGAGGACATAATAAAATAACACAGCTGATACTGAACATCTTAAATGCCCTGAAATGGTGGACTTAGCCGCCAACCCCCACCCCCCCACCCCCCCAGCTTCATGAATACCAACATCACGTAACGATGGGGATAAAACCGAGTCTCTCTTGGTATCTGAAATGAGATTTGACTAACTTAGACGATTACTGTTGAATGTTGGTTTGTTTTGTGTCCTCATGTAGAATGAATGATGAAAATGTTATTTTTGTGCTTTTTTAATGATTAAATGAAACCAAAACCTCCTAGAACAACAGCAGAGACACTTTAGTTTGACTGTGACTGCTAGTTCTTATCCAGAAACCAAAGGCAGCTGCAGGCAAACACACTCCATACCTAACATTAAAACACATCCTAGTGCATGCTTTAGAGGCTCACGAGGAAACCCAGAGTGATACAAATATGGGAAGGTCTGACATGAATGATGAATTTGTTTTGACTGACAGTTCAGATTCAGCCTTTGCTGAGCAGAAGCTGCAGGAAATCCCCCAACAAACATTGGACCAAATAAACGTTATTGATGCTAAATCACTTATTATGGAAGTATTTCACAGTTCAGACTAGACTCACCCAGCGTCCACTCAAGGCTCATGAGTTGCTTTCATGCATTTAATTGATGAGATAAGAGTTGTGTCGGTGCACAGCACTCCAGTGTACCGGCCTCTTAATTACACTGTTTGAACTCCTCAAAACGTGTGGAAACTATTTGATGTGGTACATGAAATGAAGCTTAGAAACACAAACAAATGTGCACATTAAACCGGCAAGAAGAGCTAAAAAGGCTCCCGGGAAAATCCCAGAACACAAAATACGGATGTTGCCCACAGCATTAATGCAAATGTCTCAACCGCCCTTTGATGAAATATTCTGTCGCTCTATGGTTTTATTCTCAAAGTGGTTGTGTGTGTGTGTGTGTGTGTGTGTGTGTGTGTGTGTGTGTGTGTGTGTGTGTGTGTGTGTGTGTGTGCGTGCGTGTGTGTTCTCAATGAATTAAAAATCAGAAACAAATTCTTGTCTTCCCTATTTTTCTGTCCATGTGTTGAACACTGCACATCTGCTTTGAAGAGGCCATCTTTCAAGGAAACAGCATCAACCAGCGAGGTCCTCAGTTGGTGCTTTTCTCTTCATGTGTTACTCTTCACACACTCTCTCACACACCTACACAAAGCTGCGGACAGCCGATGAAGGAAGAAAGGCTTTTCTGCATTCCCATATTAGTTTTATTCTGCTGTTCTCGGAGCTGCAGAGCAACATAGACGGTTCTGTCACTGCAGTGTCCTGTCAGCAGATGTGCTCCGGTGAAACGTGACAGAGCAAAAACACAAACATGTTTAGCTAATAAACCTGCTTATTACTGCTAGAAAAGCCTTCTTGCTTTCACATGCACCAGGCTAATCAGCCGTGTTACATGTGTTTACCCAGGAATGCCAAGTTCATAAGCACTTCATATTAGATCTACAACGTTCATAAATAATAATCATCAGGAACTCAGTTCACCAGCAGGCACTCATTTTAGTTTGTCCAGAATTAGACATCACATACAGAAACGATGGATGGATGGATGGATGGATGGATGGATGGATGGATGGATGGATGGATGGATGGGTGGGTGGGTGGGTGGGTGGGTGGGTGGATGGATGGGTGGATGGATGGATGGATGGGTGGGTGGGTGGGTGGGTGGATGGATGGATGGATGGATGGATGGATGGATGGATGGGTGGGTGGGTGGATGGATGGATGGATGGATGGATGGATGGATGGATGGATGGGTGGATGGGTGGGTGGATGGATGGATGGATGGATGGATGGATGGATGGGTGGATGGATGGATGGATGGATGGATGGATGGATGGATGGATGGATGGATGGATGGATGGATGGATGGGTGGATGGGTGGGTGGGTGGGTGGGTGGGTGGATGGATGGATGGATGGATGGATGGATGGATGGATGGGTGGGTGGGTGGGTGGGTGGGTGGATGGATGGATGGATGGATGGGTGGGTGGATGGGTGGATGGGTGGGTGGATGGGTGGGTGGGTGGGTGGGTGGGTGGATGGATGGGTGGGTGGGTGGGTGGGTGGGTGGATGGATGGATGGATGGATGGATGGACTGGTGATTAACCCTCTGAGGCTCAAAATAAGTTGTGATAGAAGGACGAACACCTAAGTACTTCAGGGGTACTTCTGAGTTAAACAATGCTCATTAATACGTGTGAGGAGTAAGCAGGTGTGTAGGTTTTAACGTTGCTAATCTGCCTCCAGAGGGTTAAAACACAAAATAAAAACGATGAGAAACAATGAACCACGTTTATTCTACTGCTGATTTGACCCTTAGTTCACGTTAAATTGAGATTTTACCCTAAAATAAAGAGAATGAACGTAGAAACAACAGTTCTTTAGTAGCTGTTCTCCTGCCCACCTCCAGCTGCCAATGAAAGCAGTGTTTTCCTCTAATCCAGCAAGGTGCTGGTGTCACATTACAGCACGGCTATCATAGGTCTACAACAGCGATCGGTGGCTATATGAAACCATATCAGTCTGATACGATCGATAAAACACACCATGATTAAGACCTCAACCCCACATGTTCTACTCAAGTCTGCATCTGAAGATCCCTTTTTAAAACCCATTCATGTAACTAAGCAGATGTTTTCATCTAAAGTGGATTCCAGGCGAGGCAGATCAGTATCTCACTCAGTGACCTTTCAGGAGGGACTCGGGGAACTTGAGAACTGAATCAGCATCTTTTCACTTTAACAACCTCTAAACATATCGATTTGAAACGGTCAAAATAATCTTTATTCCCTCCACAAATTCAAGGAAGTCAAAACCATATATATATATGGTATATATATATATACCATATGGTATATATATATATATGGTATATATATATATACCATATGGTATATATATATATATATATATATGGTATATATATGGTATATATATATGGTATATATATATGGTATATATATATACCATATATATATATATATATATGGTATATATATATACCATATATATACCATATATATACCATATATATATATATATATACCATATGGTATATATATATATACCATATATATATATATATATGGTATATATATATACCATATATATACCATATATATACCATATATATATATATATATACCATATGGTATATATATATATACCATATATATATATATATATATATATATATATATATATATATATATATATATACCATATGGTATATATATATATGGTATATATATATATATACCATATGGTATATATATATATGGTATATATATATATATATATACCATATGGTATATATATATATATATATATATATATATATATATATATACCATATATATATATACCATATATATATACCATATATATATATATATATATGGTATATATATATATACCATATATATATATGAATATTTCTGTGAATGTCATCACTTTTATTTACTGGAACCTTAAAATAAAATAATACAATATAAAATACAATACAATACAAAATAATATAATATAATATTATAATATAATTTTTTATAATGTAGTGTAATGTAATGTAATATAGTATAGTATAGTATAATATAATATAATATAGCAGGGGTCCCCAACTAAAACAGCAAGAGGTCCACTACCTCCATCACCAAATGTATCCTGAGTCCGAAGATTTTAAATCAATCACACACAGAGTTGTTCTTTCCATGTAATCTCAAACTCAGATCATTGAGATGTTCTGTGATGTCAAGAACAAAAGCTACTTTGTCCACGTTTTTCTCGTCCTCCAGAAACTGCAAAAAAAACTCTGGCCTTGTGACTTTGTTGTTGTGACAAGAACTGTTGTATTTCGTGTCGTAGCCCCCAGAAGTGTGCAAGCACTCTGCCTTTGCTTAGCCACCTAACACTGGAATGCAAGAGTAAGTCATTAGCCTCTGCATTCACCTCTGCTAAAAATTCACGAAGCCGACGATGCTGATGAGATGAAGAAGCACGGAGAAAGTTAACAAGTTTAGTGACTGTGTCCATTACCTCAGCATATTCCTCTGAGAGGGAGGAACACAGAACAGACACATGAATAATACAGCGATATGACAACAGGTCCGGTTTGTCCTCTTTTAGTCGACTAACTGCACCGTTTTCTCGTCCTATCATTGAAGGTGCCCCATCAGTAGTAACAGAGACAACATCTTTCAGATTAATCCCTCTTCCAGTCAACATTTCTTTAATTGCTGAGTAAATATCCTCCCCTCTGGTGTGTGTTTTTAGTGCTGTGATGCCTAAAAGATCCTCCACAAAACCTCTACTGTCTTGACAGAATCTGACATATACCAGAAGCTGGGCGTGGTCGTTCTCATCTGTTGATTCATCAGCTGCTACCGATATGCACGGAGCACTCTGAATAACACAGTCAAGCTGGGTCTGGACATCTTGGGATAAAACTTCTGCTCTCCTTGGTGTGCTTGTGGCCCACGTGGGAATTTGTCTGACCTTTTCTTTCAGTTATTGTCCTTCTTTTCCATCCAGAAGTGTTTCTACCACGGCTTCCATTCACTCCTTGATCATTTCTGAATCCGTGGAAGGCTTTTAATGTTTTCCTAAAATCCACTGTACTCGCAGTGAACACTCATATGCTCGCTGTTGTGCGGTAAGAGACTGAGTTATTAACCGCGTAGCTCTCGTACTGTCCCCGCAGTTCATTAATTCTCCGCGTCCTAACCTCAGACCCAGGTGGAAAGTTCTGGTGGAAGTGCTTATGTTTGGTTTCGTAATGTCTCTTCAGATTTCCACTCTTTATTAGTCCGACTGTTTCAGAACATATAAGGCAGACTGGCCGTACACCCGACGGAGGTAAAATAAAGGCATAAGCTTCAATCCATTCATCTTTAAATGTCCGATTTTCATAGACCACTTTAATAATAATAATATATATTTTATTTAAAAGCGCCTTTCAGGACACCCAAGGTCACTTTACACAAAACACGTAATAAAATACAATACTTTACGTATTTTTGACAAAGCCATCTTCATTTACTCACTCGTGTTTGCAAGTCATCCTCGTTTTATTAGCAAGTGTGAGCATCCAAGCTAGTTAAATTAAACTTCTATGTTGTTTTTCCCTGTGCGCGCGTGCGGTGAGTGGCGCATTACTGCCACCTGCTGTCGCTGATCTGCATAGCAGCCTGGCGCTGTCAGCCACTGCAGCCGTTAGGAACATAGACTGTACATATACTGGACAAACGGATTCCATTGGCTTCAATAACACGTTTGTTGTCTATAATGGGAGGTGGCCACCACCGCCATTTTGACCGTGTCACAGGTTCCGTCCAGCCCAGACAATTCCATAAAAGGGAAGAGAGGAGGCGCTGAGGGTGTGGCTGTAAGGCTGGGCTCGAGTGACGACACCCAGGCGAACTAGCTACGAGCTAACCTGAAGCTAACCCTGGCTAACCCAAAGCTAAAGCGGAGGTGGGAGCCGAGCTAACGGATGTAGCCACCTAGCTTCAACCCAACCGGAGCTAACTGGAACACCCATCGACCTGAACCTTACACGGAGTTTAGGTGGAGGTTTTCTGCGCCTGTTCGTGAGAAGTACCTGTATTAAAAAAGTTTTAAATCGGTAAGTTTATAATTTATTTCCGTAATGAAAACATTTTGCTTTGAGCAAGTTTTCAGTACAGTTTTTTTCGGCGCTATCACTCCTGAGTCGCACCAGCCATTAAATGTATCATGAATAAGAGAAAATATATTTAAGTCGTATTTTGGGGGGACATTTTATTATCTTTCTTACAAAATCTGAGACCAAGCGTTTCACATAGCAACACAAGCACCGGTAACCATAACAGAATGAACAACAACCAGCAGAGGAGAGGATGGCGGTGTTTCAAACCCTCCCGGCCGGCGAGGACAGCTCATTCCTGGGCTGGAGCCGGCCCTCAGCACCCCGCCACAGGCTCTAACAGATGCTGGCGGTGTTTGAAACCCTCCCAGCGGGACAGGGGAACTCATTCTTGTGTGGGTCGGAGTCGGCCCGCAGCAGCGCGGTGTAGCCTACATATTTTGTTATATAAGTCGCTCCGGAGTATAAGTAGCAGGACCTGCCAGAAAATGTAAAAAAGTGCGAGTTATAGTCCGGAAAATATTGCAGTTATTAGTATTCGAGCTAAATTAGCAGCGTAAATACATTTCATATATTTCCAAAATGTTATACTTGTTTGTATCTTGTACAGCCAACTAGTCTTTATTCTGGACTCAGTACAATTTACCAAAAGTAAAGAGACATTCTACAGATGAAGTAAGCACAAGATAACTTACTGGAAGACACGGAATTATCATCAGAACCAGAACAAGAGAGCCTGATAACAGTCGTGAAAATAACAGTTAAAAAGTATGTATGTATAATAGAAATAAAAATATATTAGAATTAGTGTAACTCACTGTGATCCAAACAATAAATCAGCCATAGCTGATTAGTAAATATGACATGAGGTCTGGGAGTTTTTAATTTTCATTTTTTTCTTAGATCTGTTTAAATGTCACCATGGCAGCCTGTGTGTCTCCAACATCAGCTACACAAAGCATCAAGTGTAAGTTCCACATACCTGTCTCACCACTTCATGTATGGTTTTGTACTTTAAACAATTATGACAAACCTGTTATTTTTTCTCCATAGCCATTTGGATCATTGGAGACAGCTGAGTGAGGCGTGGTGCCCAGAGAGCTGCAGAGACAACCTTGGCCTCCCTGACGTCTGTGTCTCCTGGTTCGGTTGGGGCGGACCATCGACATACATACATGTGCTGACACTTTGCGCCCTGTTTTATAAAATGTAGTGTTAAAAATAAATGTTTTTGCTCAATTACTGGAATTTCTTTGGTTAAGACAAAAGTGAGGAATAATCATTTACAAGTTATTTGTACAACAGGCCCATTTTAAATCCCAACAGTTTCTTAGCAGACAATAGAAGTGTGTTCTTAACTAACTTTACTTGGTTTAAAAATCTTACTAAAATAGTGCCGTATTGCAAAACCCAATCATACTTGTTATGTAAACATTAGCTTTGTAGATATTTTTTACAGATATATATTTGTGTGCAACAAATCCAAACTTAGTTTGTCATTCTTTATTGAAAAACAACAAAATACAGTTATACAGAAGTGTGGGAAAATGATAATGTGAAAGTATTGCTATTTAAATGTAATCCTATTTATCTTTAAAAAGAAAAACTCTAAAAATGTCCTGTACAGCATCATGACAGAAGAATGGTGGTCTGTCTGTCAGAATGTGCTGAACAGATTTGCTCTTTGAGGAGGAGTGTCATGTTTGGAGGAAGGTACTTAACCCAAGACATGCAGAATACAACACTGACCAAAAACTGATGGAAAAAATGATTTATTTATAAGGAGGAACTTAAGGTGCACAGATAAGTCTGTGGTTGGAACTGCAACAACAGCTCAGCATCTGGAGGAGGGAGAACACAGGTGAGCTTAGGTTCTGGTTTCAAAATCCATTGTAGGCAGGCAGAGGTGTTCAGCAGACTTACTGTGGTGGGTGTACGTGCTGGCTGGAGGAGAGAGAGGTAGAGAGGAAGCGCAGGAGAGGGAGCAGAGGTGGAGAGAAGCGGGGCGTCCTGGTGGATGGGGCACTGGGTGAGATGAGAGGTGGGTTATGGAGGGTGGTGATAAGGTCCGTGTGTTGAATATCCAAATCCTGGAGTAGAGGTCAGTATCCAATGAGGTCGACAGGAATCCTGAAGAATGGTAAATCCAATATAAGAGCAAAAACACTACGAAATAACATTAATCCTAGGAACACTAGAGGTAACACGAGTGGCTGGTTACTACCAAAACTGAGGCAATCTTCTGGCGTCAAATTTTGTCCTCCATGCACCTTAAATAGGAAAGCACCCCGCTGATCGCTGATCAGGAACGGCTGGGGTGGAGTCACCAGAACCATGAAGAACGTGTCTCCAGAGACAACTCGGGTCCTGGTACCGATCAGGAATGCGGACCTTATCACCCAGAGCTGCCAGGTCACGCTCAAAGCCTTCATGTTCACGCTGCAGAGCCTGAACGCTGGCCAGGTGGTGGCCGTAGTTGTCTGTGTTCAGGGCCTGGTTCTTCTCCTCGATCCACTCTTTGGTCTCATCAGCGTCTCTGAGAAGACATCAGAACTCCGTCTGAGTGTGGGTCCAAACTCTACTGACCCGTAAGCGGCGCATAAGTGTGCGGGGTACCTGTGGAAGCGCTACACCTCATGGGCGCTGCCCAGCATGTTGCAGCGAGCGCCAGCGGTTGTTCAGCTCCTGGAGAGAAACCAAACCCAGTGAGATGAAGGTGGACGCCAGCGGGCTGGACGCCGGACGAGGAAACCTGGAGACAGATCGCTCAGACAGGAAGGGAAGAGCTTCCTCTTACCTTGATGGAATTAAAGTTAGCCGTCGTCTGAACGCCCAACCGTACGGTCTGAGGTCAAAGGTCACAGGAAACACACACCAGTCAGCAGTCATACAGATGCATAAAGATAACTGTAGCCATGGCAACCAGCTGACATGTCCCCACTTTCACCAGCACCTGGTGCCTGCCGGGTCACCTGAATTCCTGTGTGATTTCAGCACGGTCGGCCGTGACTGCGGCCATCAGAGGTGACCTCTGATCAGCTGAATGAACTCACCTTCTAGGGTGACGCCGTGTTACCCCGGGTTTCCACGGGAGCCGTCAGCAGCACGTTACTGCAGCAGCACGTCTTGCTCGCGTAAGCTGCTGCTCGGCCCTTCCCACGAGACGCGAAGCAGCAGGGGAGCAGCTGTCACCGACCGAGCACGAAGTCACACGAGTGACTTCGTCAGTAAACACAACAACAAGCAGGAGAAAACTACAACATGGTTTGTGTTTTATGTTCTGTCCGTTTTATAATCGCCAATACGGACCTGAAAAACAAAGGAGACCGCTAGCTAGGTGATAACTTCTCACGGGGCCGCTCAGTTAGTAACCTTTTTTTAAAAGTAAAGCAACCGGAAGGCAGTACGTTCTTTATTCTGAAAATCTCGGTAGCTTCTCTCAATTTCCGCGTCCGATTTCCTGTCTTTCCTTCCCCAAAAATGTCGAACTTGACCCGTTTCAGAGGCGTCGCGCGTAGAAAATAGAACCGGCGCGTAAAGGCCGCGACATGCTGCTCCTGAGACGTGGCCGACTCGCGCTGCTGACGGCTCCGGTGGAAAAGGTTCTGTTGACCACAGCGGTTCCTATCAGCAGCTATGACGTGCTGCTGCAGTAACGTGCTGCCGACGACTCCTGTGGAAAGCCGGGGTTAGAGTCGGCTTCATCCTGTAAACAAACAAATGAGTGGTAACAAAAACACCACGTCTGGTTCTGGTGGAGGCGGAGGACAACACGCACCTTTCCAGGAGCAGAACCCAGATGTTCTTGTTGCTACAAACAGAGACGAGCAGAGTTAACAAACCAGGAAGTGAGAGGGACCAGCTGCTGCAGACAGGTGACGCTCACCTGAGCCTGAACCATAGGAGCCTCCTCAGCCATCAGACCTTCTGACTCCAGTTCAGATGCCACCTTGTTGATGTCCCTCAGGCGGGACTCGTTGGCCTTCAGGTCCTGCAGGACAAAAGCACCTGCTGATTATCACCTGAGCTGATCTGACAGCTGCTGCTGGAAGACGGAGAGGAGGAAAAGTCCGACCTTCTGGAAGTCGTCAAACTTCTTCTGCAAGACCTCGACCTGCTCCAGGTCCGACCCGTCTCTCCATCCTCATTCAGCTAAAGACGCGAGTTCAAGTAAAACAACCTAAAGTCACACAAACACAAAGCAGGTGTGGAGATGTTCGCTCTGAGCTGGAGGTCGTTCCTCGGCTGTGAAGGGCACACGAACCTTGTTGGTGCTGTTGAGCAGCGTGAGGATGTCGCCCTTCTTCATGGTGACCTCTCCAGGACTCTTCTCCTGGTAGTCGTACAGAGCCAGAACCAGCTCCTTCCCGGTCTCATCGTCAGTTGGAGCCACTTGTTGCTGTCGGGTTAACAGGTCTGGTGTTAGAACGTGGTGGATAAGAATGTTCTGACGGGCCGAGGGTTCTGAACCAGCGAAGTGACCTGGACCCAAACAAAGTGAGCCAGAACCTGCAGACACCTCAGAAACATGTCAGGACCAGACCTGCTCTACCTTCCTCCATTATGGTCTCTCCTTTCTGGGTGACAGCCTTGATGCGAGGTTCATGACCTGTGATCTCAGCCTGCAGAGCCTGGTGCTTCTTCAGCAGGTTCTGGACACCAATCAGGTCCTTCCCTGAGGACACATGTTAGAGTTCAGCATTATGCAGTAGACAGACCAGTTTAACCCAGGGGTTTCTTTCTTCTACTATCTGCTCTTTAACTGTATTATTTCCTGCTATTTCAGCTGTTAACTTTATTTTTTCTGTAAGTGTTTTTCTCCCCAGAAGAAGCAACAATGATGCTTTGCTGAGCTGTGGTGGCCTCATGGAGGGGGCCATCGACTAGCACACTGCTGCTAACCACTTAATCATTCTCCCTCTCCTGATAATAACATTTTACTTTCTTTGATGTTGGATGTACTACTGCTAGTTTACCCGTTTAATTATAGATTCACTAGGATAAATACAATAAAGTTTATCTCTCGCCAAATAGAATATTTACTAAGAAATCACAATGTAACGTGTGTGTGTGTGTGTGTGTGTGTGTGTGTGTGTGTGTGTGTGTGTGTGTGTGTGTGTGTGTGTAAAAGCCATGCGTAGTGTTTATTTATAAAGCATATGTTGTTGGATTTTATCCAGAATCTAGACTTTGAAAATATATAGTTTAATTACAGTTTGATTTATTTGACATCTGTATAATGTTTATTATTTTGTTTTTTCCCCCTAAATACCTAACGTTTTAGTTAACATGAATATTAGTCATTCATCCCAATACATGAAGTTACACATTTTAAATTTTAATAGGGGAAGACTGCAGGAGGGAGCAGTAAAATACAGGGGGTCCCCTGCAAAAACTAACTTTACGAGTCTGATGAAAGTTGCTGGTATTCCCGCTGTCAGCCCGCAGCAGCGAGGCGCCGCATCGATCAGCCTGCCCGGCCTGACCGCTGGGGATTACCGGATGAAAGAATAGAGCACAGAAGTGTCCCCCCAAGCGGCGCGCCCCGTCATATTTCAACCCATTTTTATCTTAAATGCACTGGGTTTTACCCTATTACCCATTTAAATATGCCCTATTAATTATTTTACCGTATTTTACATTTAAATTTCATGGTTAAACAGTACATGCTACATGTTAAACTGATAGTTAGCTAGCTACTTCGGTAAACTCAGCTAGTTTAAAGGCAGCAGTGACATAAAATACAAATACAGATTTTAACTTACCGAAAAAAATGAAGTGGAGACTCCTTGGACGCTCTATTAGTGCAATTAATACCACAGCAAGTCATTTTGTCCAACAATTGCACCAATATTATCCAAAACAGAATTCACAAGCACAGAGACTCAAAATCCCGACACAGTTTCCAGGAGAGACCGAGGCTGTACTGAGGCCTTTCCACGGAGCTAGCTCTGTGGTCACGTGGGTCTGAGGCGGCGGTCACGTGTGTCGGATGCTCATTAATTATACAGAATTTTAGGCTTTCAATACACTTAAACAGAAGAGTGAGAAAAAAATTCACCCCCCTCAGAGTTGTCATGAGTATAAACTAGATAATTTAGACAAAAAACCATTTTTTGAACCAGGCTGTAAACATGTTTATTTCTGCTGTGAAAATGGCATTTTTAACATGGGAGTCAATGAGGATTTGCTCGCTTCTGGTACCAGCCCCCAGCGGATGAGGGTGGAACTGCAATTTTTCTTACTTCCGGGTTGGGACCATTTTCTGAGCGGCATTGTGGGGGCTTGGTTAGGAAGCAAAGTAAATAAGAAAATGCTTTAAGGTCCGGACAAAACCCTCTCGGGGTCCGGATTTGAACCGGAGTCCGGGGATTGCTGACCCCTGTAATATAGTATAATATAATATAATATAATATAATATAATATAATATAATATAATATAATATAATATACAATATAATGTAATATAATATTATAATATAATTTTTTGTAATGTAATCTAGTGGAGTGGAGTGTAATGTAATGTAATATAGTATAGTATAATATAATATAATATAATATAAAATACAATACAATATAATATAATATTATAATAGAATTTTTTATAATGTAATGTAGTGTAGTGTAGCGTAATGTAATGTAATGTAATATAGTATAGTATAATATAATATAATATAATATAATAAATAATGTAATATAGTATAGTATAGTATAATATAATATAATATAATATAATATAATAAATAATGTAATATAGTATAGTATAGTATAATATAATATAATATAATATAATATAATATAATATAATAAATAATGTAATATAATATTATAATATAATTTTTTATAATGTAATGTAGTGTAGTGAAGCGTAATGTAATGTAATATAGTATAGTATAGTATAGTATAGTATAATATAATATAATATAGTATAGTACCGTATAATATAATATAATATAATATAATATAATGTAATGTAATATCTAATAATATAATATAATATAATGTAACACAGTGATACAGTGGCTGAAGCAAGAAGGTCCTGGGTTGAACCCCCCCCCCCCAATAATAGATGGATATTATATTATATTATATTGTATTAATATATGACATTATATATTATATTATATTATATATTATTATATTGTATTATTATATTATATTATATTATATTATACTAAGAATGGCTGTGATGTGATTTCGTTGATTATTGACCTTTTTATGAGCAGGACAGCAAACATTTTTCCAGCATGTCCTCTGCAGCCTTCTTTGTCCTTCCAAGTATCCTTTTCAAATGTCTCCATGTCTTTGTCATTTTTCCACATATAGGGACACTTTACCCCCCCCCCCCCCCCCCCCCACCCCCCCCATCCAATCATAGCTCTACTCAAGGACACAATTCCTCAGCAGTAACTCCGAGATCCATGGATCCTTTGAATATCTTCTGCATTGGCCACACTGCCACGTGTACTTTACACTTCATAATGTCGTCATTAGCGAGGATTAGTTCTGGTAATTAGCCATGAGACTGCTAAAACTGGCAGCTAATAAGGCGTGAATTTAAATGGCTTGAGGTGTTTGGGGGTAAAAGGAAAGTGTGCAAAGAATAAAAGATGAAGGATGAGTGAAGGGAGATATTTATATCATGTATTTTAGAATGTAGTTTTTAAATATACGAATAACTACAATAGAACATGTCATGATGAAGTAAATGGTTTTCCTGACTACAGAAACGGTTCTACCAGTACTGTGAGGTCACCGGGCTAATTGGACCCCAAGGGCATCTTCAATAACGTAGCTATCTTTCCTTTATTAATGCAGTATTTGCCCTCTCAAGAGTGCTTCCTCTTAATCCTGTTATAAAGCTTTACCAAAATCACATGACATTAATTTTCAGTAAAACACGTGTTCTAATCAGTTCTAATTCACATACAATCACATAAAAATGCTCTGATCAAATATCAAGCCGTTATTGTTTTGTGCAGATATCCAATCATGTTTGTTAACACTATCCTCCTAGCATCTCTTGTTTCTATGGCAACAAGAGGTATATGTGCTGATACCAGAGCACAATCCAAAGTTACAATAGTGTCTCGGATTCCATTAAAACCACTGAGTGTATTTTCCCCAGACAGCATAAATACAAACTTATTAAAGGTCAGTCATTCACCAGCTGTTTGATCTCTCAGTCACCAAACCCCTCCCCGTGTTAGGATGGTTGTTAGCCAAACCCGTCCCCGTGTTAGGATGGTTGTTAGCCAAACCCGTCCCCGTGTTAGGATGGTTGTTAGCCAAACCCGTCCCCGTGTTAGGATGGTTGTTAGCCAAACCCGTCTCCGTGTTAGGATGGTTGTTAGCCAAACCCGTCCCCGTGTTAGGATGGTTGTTAGCCAAACCCGCCCCCGTGTTAGGATGGTTGTTAGCCAAACCCGCCCCCGTGTTAGGATGGTTGTTAGCCAAACCCGTCCCCGTGTTAGGATGGATGTTAGCCAAACCCCTCCCCGTGTTAGGATGGTTGTTAGCCAAACCCGTCCCCGTGTTAGGATGGTTGTTAGCCAAACCCGTCCCCGTGTTAGGATGGATGTTAGCCAAACCCCTCCCCGTGTTAGGATGGTTGTTAGCCAAACCCGTCCCCGTGTTAGGATGGTTGTTAGCCAAACCCGTCCCCGTGTTAGGATGGTTGTTAGCCAAACCCGTCCCCGTGTTAGGATGGTTGTTAGCCAAACCCGTCCCCGTGTTAGGATGGTTGTTAGCCAAACCCGTCCCCGTGTTAGGATGGTTGTTAGCCAAACCCGTCCCCGTGTTAGGATGGTTGTTAGCCAAACCCGTCCCCGTGTTAGGATGGTTGTTAGCCAAACCCGTCTCCGTGTTAGGATGGTTGTTAGCCAAACCTGTCCCCGTGTTAGGATGGTTGTTAGCCAAACCCGCCCCCGTGTTAGGATGGTTGTTAGCCAAACCCGTCCCCGTGTTAGGATGGTTGTTAGCCAAACCCGTCCCCGTGTTAGGATGGATGTTAGCCAAACCCCTCCCCATGTTAGGATGGTTGTTAGCCAAACCCATCCCCGTGTTAGGATGGTTGTTAGCCAAACCCATCCATGTATTAGGATGGTTGTTAGCCAAACCCGTCCATGTGTTAGGATGGTTGTTAGCCAAGCCCGTCCCCGTGTTAGGATGGTTGTTAGCCAAACCTGTCCCCGTGTTAGGATGGTTGTTAGCCAAACCCGTTGCTGTGTTAGGATGGTTGTTAGCCAAACCCGTCCCTATGTTAGGATGGTTGTTAGCCAAACCCATCCCTGTGTTAGGATGGTTGTCAGCCAAACCCGTCCCTGTGTTAGCATGGTTGTAAGCCAAACCTGTCCCCGTGTTAGGATGGTTGTTAGCCAAACCCGTCCCTGCGTTAGGATGGTTGTTAGCCAAACCCGCCCCCGTGTTAGCATGGTTGTAAGCCAAACCCGTCCCAATGTTAGGATGGTTGTTAGCCAAACCCATCCCCGTGTTAGGATGGTTGTTAGCCAAACCCATCCCCATGTTAGGATGGTTGTTAGCCAAACCCGCCCCCGTGTTAGGATGGTTGTTAGCCAAACCCGTCCCCGTGTTAGGATGGTTGTTAGCCAAACCCGTCCCCGTGTTAGGATGGTTGTTAGCCAAACCCGTCCCCGTGTTAGGATGGTTGTTAGCCAAACCCGTCCCCGTGTTAGGATGGTTGTTAGCCAAACCCGTCCCCGTGTTAGGATGGTTGTTAGCCAAACCCGTCCCCGTGTTAGGATGGTTGTTAGCCAAACCCGTCTCCGTGTTAGGATGGTTGTTAGCCAAACCTGTCCCCGTGTTAGGATGGTTGTTAGCCAAACCCGCCCCCGTGTTAGGATGGTTGTTAGCCAAACCCGTCCCCGTGTTAGGATGGTTGTTAGCCAAACCCGTCCCCGTGTTAGGATGGATGTTAGCCAAACCCCTCCCCATGTTAGGATGGTTGTTAGCCAAACCCATCCCCGTGTTAGGATGGTTGTTAGCCAAACCCATCCATGTATTAGGATGGTTGTTAGCCAAACCCGTCCATGTGTTAGGATGGTTGTTAGCCAAGCCCGTCCCCGTGTTAGGATGGTTGTTAGCCAAACCTGTCCCCGTGTTAGGATGGTTGTTAGCCAAACCCGTCCCTGTGTTAGGATGGTTGTTAGCCGAACCCGTCCCTGGGTTAGCATGTTTGTAAGCCAAACCTGTCCCCGTGTTAGGATGGTTGTTAGCCAAACCCGTCCCTGCGTTAGGATGGTTGTTAGCCAAACCCGCCCCCGTGTTAGCATGGTTGTAAGCCAAACCCGTCCCCATGTTAGGATG
Organism: Nothobranchius furzeri; assembly: GCF_043380555.1. NCBI lineage: Eukaryota > Metazoa > Chordata > Actinopteri > Cyprinodontiformes > Nothobranchiidae > Nothobranchius > Nothobranchius furzeri. The sequence goes on from NC_091754.1 coordinate 64,429,017, forward strand.
GTTGTTAGCCAAACCCATCCCCATGTTAGGATGGTTGTTAGCCAAACCCATCCCCGTGTTAGGATGGTTGTTAGCCAAACCCGCCCCCGTGTTAGGATGGTTGTTAGCCAAACCCGCCCCCGTGTTAGGATGGTTGTTAGCCAAACCCGTCCCTGTGTTAGGATGGTTGTTAGCCAAACCCGTCCCCGTGTTAGGATGGTTGTTAGCCAAACCCGTCCCTGTGTTAGGATGGTTGTTAGCCAAACCCGTCCCCGTGTTAGGATGGTTGTTAGCCAAACCCGTCCCTGTGTTAGGATGGTTGTTAGCCAAACCCGTCCCCGTGTTAGGATGGTTGTTAGCCAAACCCATCCATGTATTAGGATGGTTGTTAGCCAAACCCGTCCCTGTGTTAGGATGGTTGTTAGCCAAACCCGTCCCCGTGTTAGGATGGTTGTTAGCCAAACCCGTCCCTGTGTTAGGATGGTTGTTAGCCAAACCCGTCCCCGTGTTAGGATGGTTGTTAGCCAAACCCATCCATGTATTAGGATGGTTGTTAGCCAAACCCGTCCATGTGTTAGGATGGTTGTTAGCCAAGCCCGTCCCCGTGTTAAGATGGTTGTTAGCCAAACCTGTCCACGTGTTAGGATGGTTGTTAGCCAAACCCGTCGCTGTGTTAGGATGGTTGTTAGCCAAACCCGTCCCTGTGTTAGCATGGTTGTAAGCCAAACCCGTCCCCATGTTAGGATGGTTGTTAGCCAAACCCATCCCCGTGTTAGGATGGTTGTTAGCCAAACCCATCCCCATGTTAGGATGGTTGTTAGCCAAACCCGCCCCCGTGTTAGGATGGTTGTTAGCCAAACCCGCCCCCGTGTTAGGATGGTTGTTAGCCAAACCCGCCCCCGTGTTAGGATGGTTGTTAGCCAAACCCGTCCCCGTGTTAGGATGGTTGTTAGCCAAACCCGTCCCCGTGTTAGGATGGTTGTTAGCCAAACCCGTCCCCGTGTTAGGATGGTTGTTAGCCAAACCCGTCCCCGTGTTAGGATGGTTGTTAGCCAAACCCGCCCCCGTGTTAGGATGGTTGTTAGCCTAACCCGTCCCCGTGTTAGGATGGTTGTTAGCCAAACCCGTCCCCGTGTTAGGATGGTTGTTAGCCAAACTCGTTCCCGTGTTAGGATGGTTGTTAGCCAAACCCGCCCCCGTGTTAGGATGGTTGTTAGCCAAACCCGTCCCCGTGTTAGGATGGATGTTAGCCAAACCCCTCCCCGTGTTAGGATGGTTGTTAGCCAAACCCGTCCCCGTGTTAGGATGGTTGTTAGCCAAACCCGTCCCCGTGTTAGGATGGTCGTTAGCCAAACCCGCCCCCGTGTTAGGATGGTTGTTAGCCAAACCCGTCCCCGTGTTAGGATGGATGTTAGCCAAACCCCTCCCCATGTTAGGATGGTTGTTAGCCAAACCCGTCCCCGTGTTAGGATGGTCGTTAGCCAAACCCGTCCCCGTGTTAGGATGGTCGTTAGCCAAACCCGTCCCCGTGTTAGGATGGTCGTTAGCCAAACCCGTCCCCGTGTTAGGATGGTTGTTAGCCAAACTCGTTCCCGTGTTAGGATGGTTGTTAGCCAAACCCGCCCCCGTGTTAGGATGGTTGTTAGCCAAACCCGTCCCCGTGTTAGGATGGATGTTAGCCAAACCCCTCCCCGTGTTAGGATGGTTGTTAGCCAAACCCGTCCCCGTGTTAGGATGGTCGTTAGCCAAACCCGTCCCCGTGTTAGGATGGTCGTTAGCCAAACCCGTCCCCGTGTTAGGATGGTCGTTAGCCAAACCCGTCCCCGTGTTAGGATGGTCGTTAGCCAAACCCATCCCCGTGTTAGGATGGTCGTTAGCCAAACCCGTCCCCGTGTTAGGATGGTCGTTAGCCAAACCCGTCCCCGTGTTAGGATGGTCGTTAGCCAAACCCGCCCCCGTGTTAGGATGGTCGTTAGCCAAACCCGTCCCCGTGTTAGGATGGTCGTTAGCCAAACCCATCCCCGTGTTAGGATGGTTGTTAGCCAAACCCGTCCCCGTGTTAGGATGGTCGTTAGCCAAACCCGTCCCCGTGTTAGGATGGTTGTTAGCCAAACCCGTCCCCGTGTTAGGATGGTTGTTAGCCAAACCTGTCCCTGTGTTAGGATGGTTGTTAGCTTTTAGTTTGTTGTGTTTCCAGCTTTGAGGAGATCAGCTGTGCTTCTCTGATGCTCAATGACTTTCTCAGCTAGAAACATTCACGAGGAGAGATCCAGAACAGTCTGAACACGTAAAACTGAAATTTTGATTGTTCAATTAAATCTCCCACCTGCAAATCCTTCACACAGTTGTTTATTACGATGTTAGAAACGATCATCTGCAGCCACATTCTCTTTTATCTCTGCTAAACACCATTCTGAACGCTTTGCACTGTTCTGGTTTTGGTACAAATAAAGTGGACACACTGACCTTCACATTGAGTTAAAGGATGAGGCCAAAAAAAGAAACATTAACATGAAACTCGAAAATCCATTTGCAATCCTCAAATTCTCCACTCTGATTTGTTTATGTTTCCATTACCAGCCTCTTAAGCCTGCTTCAATAATGACTTCATTATCCATTTTAATAGAAGCGACAAATCCAAACCCCTGTTGAATAGCTGAAGTCGGTAAGTCTTCTGCGCTACCATATTTAGCACCCGTTACCATTACGCTGTATAGAAAAATAACAGGAAACAGCAGAGAGCCTGCTGTGTAGCAACACCCTGACAAATAAAACCCCTCTGTGAAGTTTGACTTGTTGTTGGTCGCTGTGAGTCAGACTGATGGATGGCACCAGCAGAACCTGTGGAGCAACAAAAGTGAGAATAGGAGGAAGCTGTGGATGAAAATATAGAGCATCGGTGTGAAGGAAGGAAGGCAAAAACCAGAGAAGGGTAAAGGCAAGTGGGGGTAAAGATGAGGCCAACAGCATTCACCCAGAGTATGGAATCAATGGAAGAAATCAATTTTTAATTTGGCCGTCAGGATGGCAAAGCTGGTGTACCAACGGTGCTGCTAGAGACTTAATCACACTCAACTGTCTGTAAAAAGGGACGGTGAGAAGCAGACGCAGAAGGACAGAAGCAGTGAGAAATGCAGAAAGAGTGACAAGGACGAGCAGGGGAGAGACGCTGATGGAGAAGGTGGTGTGAAATGGGCGATAGCAAGGTCATTGACTGAGAGAGTAACAGAGCAACGAAGGTTTCAAGGGAGGGACGGATGGTGACACGCAGACGGAGAGTTTGTGGAAACAAGACTGAGGAAAGGAGACCTGATTTCACGCTCCACCTCTCTGGCTGGAAGGCTAGAAATCACACATACACATTACACAGTGTATGATCGTAGCATGTGGGTGACTTTGAACACGCACACACACACACGCACGCACACGCACACACACACACACACACACACACACACACACACACACCATATAAAAAGAAACTTCACAGGGTTTCAGTGTCTCTTAGTGTCTTTTTACTCTCCTTCTGCCTTGCTCGTCCTCTGGATTTGTGCTGCCTACGGGGTGCTAGCCAAGCGTATCAAAGGCATTTGACCACGGTGGCAGCATGAAAGCCTTGCCCCGGACCATAACACCACCGATAATCCAAGCTGTGCCACAGAACTAGCACAGGATGAGACACAACCCCACAACACTCACACTCCGCTTTACTTTCCGGGACTGCAGATTTACTACACCTGGTGCTCCGAGACACTCTTGATTGCAGGATTTCTGAACGCCTCTCCTCGTGGTTACCTTTCTGACTCAGCACAGCTCGTGAAGTCATTAGAGCTTGACTGCTACTGAAAACTGCAAGCCTCAAGGTGCACATGCAAGCAAAATAGTCAGAGCTCAGGTTTCCTGTCTGCATCAAATATCTTTAAAATCTCCTTTTCTAAAGTATAAAGAAGATTCTCACCTCAGTAGCACTAGTCTGAAGGAAAACTCACAGCTGTGTCATCTGAAACAGAAATGTCCAGTTTGCCTCAGGATTTAAATTTCAGCACATTGTGAGACATGTTCTAGCCAAACTCAGACCATATTTTCATTTCTTTTACTGGAACTTGCTCTCAGCCACACTGCATATCTGTTCTGGAAGTAGGCTGGTGTTTCGTTTAGTTTCCTTCTCGGAGATGGCTGCAAAAACAGCATGCAATAAGGTAAACAGCAACAGTGCACAGACACAGAAGCCACTGTTGCTTTGGCGAAAATGGAAAGCCTTTATCTGCATAGTGGAAGGTTTGATCCAGAAATGCAGCCACATAAAGCTTAACTATCAGCAGACTGAAAGCAGCAGCTTTTGGACCAGCACAGTGAACGGCAGACAAGGCATGGCCAGCTGGAAGAGGACACACAAGCAGCACGCTGGGAGAAATTCAAGGGGGATTTATGGTCACTGTGCTTGGTCTTGCACATAGCGATGTGCACCAAAACTCACATCACAGTGGCAGTCATCGGTGCTTCAGTGTCATTTCAGCCAGGTGTGCACATCCACATTTTGGTAACTTGTTACAGACTGTCTGAGTCGCTGAATGAAAAGCAGCAGCATAGTCTGCAAGAGGTAACTACGGGCCTCTGTCTCCTGAATCAAGGCCAAGACACTGCTCACAATGTCACTCAAACAACAGTACAAAAAGTACACGTGAGAAATTGTATGGAGAATATAGTGTTGTCTGTTAGAGGTGCTGAAAAAATCAAGTCAAGTCTGAATCGGGATTCTTATTTATAAAGAATCAGAATCGATTCACAAAGGTTCAGAATCGATCCCAAGAACTCAAATGTTTGGCACGTTACAGGTTTGAGATGCACTATTTTATCTTTGTTAGGAGAGTCAGTACTCCGTTTACCTTTGTGGTCGCATACATTGAGATGATTTATGTTTGAATCTGCTGATGAGAGGGCACTTGAATGTAATTTTTCCATACTCACTACTTTGAGATATTCTCATATTTATTATCTAAGTTGATAAGTGAGTACTCAGGATTACTCACGTATTTATTATTTAAGTTGATAAGTGAGTACTCAGGATTACTCACGTATTTATTATCTAAGTTGATAAGTGAGTACTCAGGATTACTCACGTATTTATTATCTAAGTTGATAAGTGAGTATTCAGGATTACTCACGTATTTATTATCTAAGTTGATGAGTGAGTACTCAGGATCACTCACGTATTTATTATCTAAGTTGATAAGTGAGTACTCAGGATTACTCACATATTTATTATCTAAGTTGATATATGAGTACTCAGGATTACTCATGTATTTATTTCTAAGTTGATAAGTGAGTACTCAGGATTACTCACGTATTTATTATCTAAGTTGATAAGTGAGTACTCAGGATTACTCACGTATTTATTATCTAAGTTGATAAGTGAGTACTCAGGATCACTCACGTATTTATTATCTAAGTTGATAAATGAGTACTCAGGATTACTCGTGTATTTATTTTAAGTTATTGATAAGTGAGTACTCTAGATTACTCATGTGTTTATTTGAAGTTATTGATAAGTGAGTACTTAGGATTACTTATGTATTTATTATCTAAGTTAATAAATGAGTACTCAGGATTACTCATGTATTTATTTGAAGTTATTGATAAGTGAGTACTCAGGATTACTCATGTATTTATTATCTAAGTTGATAAATGAGTACTCAGGATTACTCAGGTATTTATTTGAAGTTATTGATAAATGAGTAGTCAGGATTACTCAAGTATTTATTTGAAGTTATTGATAAATGAGTACTCAGGATTACTCGTGTATTTATTATCTAAGTTGATAAATTAGTACTCAGGATTACTTGTGTATTTATTTGAAGTTATTGATAAGTGAGTACTCAGGATTACTCATGTATTTATTATCTAAGTTGATAAATGAGTACTCAGGATTACTCAGGTATTTATTTGAAGTTACTAATAAATGAGTAGTCAGGATTACTCAAGTATTTATTTGAAGTTATTGATAAATGAGTACTCCGGATTACTCAGGTATTTATTTGAAGTCATTGATAAATGAGTAGTCAGGATTACTCAAGTATTTATTTGAAGTTATTGATAAATGAGTAGTCAGGATTACTCGTGTATTTATTTGAAGTTATTGATAAGTGAGTAGTCAGGATTACTCATGTATTTATTTGAAGTTATTGTTAAATGAGTACTCAGGATTACTCGTGTATTTATTATCTAAGTTGATAAATGAGTACTCAGGATTACTTGTGTATTTATTTGAAGTTGTTGATAAATGAGTACTCAGGATTACTCAAGTATTTATTTGAAGTTATTGATAAATGAGTAGTCAGGATTACTCAAGTATTTATTTGAAGTTATTGATAAATGAGTACTCAGGATTACTCGTGTATTTATTTGAAGTTATTGCTAAATGAGTAGTCAGGATTACTCGTGTATTTATTTGAAGTTATTGATAAGTGAGTACTCAGGATTACTCATGTATTTATTTGAAGTTATTGTTAAATGAGTACTCAGGATTACTCGTGTATTTATTTGAAGTTATTGATAAATGAGTACTCAGGATTACTCGTGTATTTAATTGAAGTTATTGATAAATGAGTACTCCAGATTACTCAGGTATTTATTTGAAGTCATTGATAAATGAGTCGTCAGGATTACTCAAGTATTTATTTGAAGTTATTGCTAAATGAGTACTCAGGATTACTCGTGTATTTATTTGAAGTTATTGCTAAATGAGTAGTCAGGATTACTCGTGTATTTATTTGAAGTTATTGATAAGTGAGTACTCAGGATTACTCATGTATTTATTTGAAGTTATTGTTAAATGAGTACTCAGAATTACTCGTGTATTTATTTGAAGTTATTGATAAATGAGTACTCAGGATTACTCGTGTATTTATTTGAAGCTATTGATAAATGAGTAGTCAGGATTACTCTTGTATTTATTTGAAGTTATTGATAAGTGAGTACTCAGGATTACTCGTGCATTTATTTCAAGTTATTGTTAAATGAGTACTCAGGATTACTCGTGTATTTATTTGAAGTTATTGATAAATGAGTAGTCAGGATTACTCAAGTATTTATTTGAAGTTATTGATAAATGAGTAGTCAGGATTACTCAAGTATTTATTTGAAGTTATTGTTAAATGAGTACTCAGGATTACTCAGGTATTTATTTGAAGTTTTTAATAAATGAGTAGTCAGGATTACTCAAGTATTTATTTGAAGTTATTGATAAATGAGTACTCCGGATTACTCAGGTATTTATTTGAAGTCATTGATAAATGAGTAGTCAGGATTACTCAAGTATTTATTTGAAGTTATTGATAAATGAGTAGTTAGGATTACTCGTGTATTTATTTGAAGTTATTGTTAAATGAGTACTCAGGATTACTCGTGTATTTATTTGAAGTTATTGTTAAATGAGTACTCAGAATTACTCGTGTATTTATTTGAAGTTATTGCTAAATGAGTAGTCAGGATTACTCGTGTATTTATTTGAAGTTATTGATAAGTGAGTACTCAGGATTACTCATGTATTTATTTGAAGTTATTGATAAATGAGTACTCAGGATTACTCATGTATTTATTATCTAAGTTGATAAGTGAGTACTCAGGATTACTCGTGTATTTATTTGAAGTTATTGTTAAATGAGTACTCAGGATTTCTCGTGTATTTATTTGAAGTTATTGATAAATGAGTACTCCGGATTACTCAGGTATTTATTTGAAGTCATTGATAAATGAGTAGTCAGGATTACTCAAGTATTTATTTGAAGTTATTGATAAATGAGTAGTTAGGATTACTCGTGTATTTATTTGAAGTTATTGTTAAATGAGTACTCAGGATTTCTCGTGTATTTATTTGAAGTTATTGATAAATGAGTACTCAGGATTACTCAAGTATTTATTTGAAGTTATTGATAAATGAGTAGTTAGGATTACTCGTGTATTTATTTGAAGTTATTGTTAAATGAGTACTCAGGATTACTCGTGTATTTATTTGAAGTTATTGATAAATGAGTACTCCGGATTACTCAGGTATTTATTTGAAGTCATTGATAAATGAGTAGTCAGGATTACTCAAGTATTTATTTGAAGTTATTGATAAATGAGTAGTTAGGATCACTCGTGTATTTATTTGAAGTTATTGTTAAATGAGTACTCAGGATTACTCGTGTATTTATTTGAAGTTATTGATAAATGAGTACTCAGGATTACTCGTGTATTTATTTGAAGTTATTGATAAATGAGTAGTCAGGATTACTCATGTATTTATTTGAAGTTATTGATAAATGAGTACTCAGGATTACTCGTGTATTTATTTGAAGTTATTACTAAATGAGAGAACACATTTTCCTTTGTAAGAAATCTGAGGCACTTTTTGTAAACAGGCTGAGGACTCAAATGTTAAACTTGTTTCTGCACGTACTTGAAAAGTAGTTGACCGTATTACTTTCAAAGCTACTGTTAGGTAACTGCAGATTACTTATATTTTACAAGGTAAGCAAAATTAAATGTTGCCTTTTGCTCAAAAGATTGTGTCTGTTTACAGTTTTAGAATCACTTTATTTTACCTTGTAAATTAGCATTTTTGAGCATGACCGGTTTAAAGTCAAATAAAAATGTCCTATAGCTTTAACTAACTTGTACAACTAAGTTGTTCATCCTGGAACTGACACTTTTAGTTAACATTGATTGTGAATTGATTTAAATCGAGAATCGATTCTGAATCTAATCAGCACCCAGAGAATCGAATCAAATCAAATCGTGAGCTGCTCTAAGATTCCCATCCCTATTGTCTGTATTGTTCAATTGCTCTTGATTTTCAGGAGGAGAACTGCTGGAGTGCAGCCTGACTGAGACTTTGCAAACTCCATGTTTTGATGTCACCATTAGCTTTTGGCTCGAGCTGCACAGCACAGCCATATATTTCAGCCTCAATGGGAGAAAAAGGCTGATTTTGAGGCACGACCCAAAGCTTACTCTCCATTGTTTTTGCTACCAGTGTCGGTTCTTTTGAAACAGCTGCAAACAGCTGCCTCATAACACAAAGTAATGGATGTTGTTTTGATTGAAACTTGGCTCACAGCAACTTTCTAACTCAGTAATTTACCAGAAGGGTTTAATGCGCTACCATGCCGACAGGCTATTAGTAAGCCCTGCTGCAGAGCTGTAACTTCCTGCTACAGCTCATCACTGAGGGCACCAACGCTGGGTTACAATACGGCTCTGCGATGGAGGTGGTGAGGAAATGTGAGAAACGTTGTTGCTTTTGTAACTCTAACCTGAGCAATAATCACAACCAGTCTGAACCAGCTCTACTGCTGATGCAGACTACTGTAAAGACCTTACTGTTGTACCATGTCCCTTTGACCCCTGGGTCTTGTGGAAGGTGACAAGTACTGCTTCACTCCCATTAGAGGCTTCACCACATAACCATCTTAAATCATCTCAAAGCAACCACCTTAATTCCTCTGACAACTAAACTGTGTGTTTGCTGGGCTGCAGTGGTAGCAAAGCACCTGAAAAACCTCCAGATTCTTAAACAGACTCTCATCTACAACTGATCCACCTTTGGAGTCTCCACTTCAGTCTGGCCACCCCAGCTAAATATACCCCAGCTAAATACACCCCAGCTAAATACACCCCAGCTAGATATACCCCAGCTAAATACACCCCCAGCTAAATACACCCCAGCTAAATACACCCCAGCTAGATATACCCCAGCTAAATACACCCCCAGCTAAATACACCCCAGCTAGATATACCCCAGCTAAATACACCCCAGCTAAATACACCCAAGCTAAATACACCCCAGCTAATTACACCCCAGCTAGATATACCCCAGCTAAATACACCCCAGCTAAATACACCCCAGCTAAATACACCCCAGCTAAATACACCCCAGCTAAATACACCCCAGCTAAATACACCCCAGCTAAATACACCCTAGCTAAATACACCCCAGCTAAATACACCCCAGCTAAATACACTCCAGCTAAATACACTCCAGCTAAATACACCCCAGCTAAATACACTCCAGCTAAATACACCCTAGCTAAATACACCCCAGCTAAATACACCCCAGCTAAATACACCCTAGCTAAATACACCCCAGCTAAATACACCCCAGCTAAATACACCCTAGCTAAATACACTCCAGCTAAATACACCTCAGCTAAATACACCCCAGCTAAATACACCCCAGCTAAATACACCCTAGCTAAATACACCCCAGCTAAATACACCTTAGCTAAATACACCCTAGCTAAATACACCCCAGCTAAATACACCCCAGCTAAATACACCCTAGCTAAATACACTCCAGCTAAATACACCTCAGCTAAATACACACCAGCTAAATACACTCCAGCTAAATACACCCCAGCTAAATACACCCCAGCTAAATACAATAGAAAACAGAATAAAATGGTTTCACCACAGTCCGTCTCGCGAAAATTCAACCAGTTATCAGAAGAAAGCCTTTTTTACTCTACAGGCGTGTATCGGATTTGTTGTGTGAGAAGTTCAGGATACGACTACTCCTCCATTCTATATGAACATGTGGTTTTAGCTTAAAGGCATTAATGTGATGGACTCACCTTCAAGCTGTGATTGGTTTTTAATTTAAAACAAGAACTCATCAAATGCAAATTTGTTTTGAGACACAGCTTCACAACGACGCTCAAGTACAAGAGCGTTATTTTTCTAGGTAACAGAGTAATCTAATTACCGTATTTTCCCAACTATAAGTCACACTTTTTTTCATAGACTGGCTGGTTCTGCGACTTATATACCAAAGTATGTATACCGCGATGCTGCGGGCCGGCTCCTGTCCAGGTTTCAGCTCCTCTGCCCCGCTGGGAGGGTTTCAAACATCACCATCCTCTGCTGGAGGCCGTGACGTGCTGCCGCGCCCTGGTTGTTTATTCCATTTTTGTTACCGGTACTTGTCTTGCAATGTGAAACTCTTGGTCTCAGATTTTGTAAGAAAAATAATAAAATTTCCCCCCAAAATGTGACTTATATATGTATTTTTCTTCATCATTATACCTTTTATGGCTGGTGTGACTTATACTCTGTAAAATACGGTAATGACTTTTCCCGTCTTTACCATTATTGGGCATGTAACGTGATGCGTTACTATAACGTGGTTAAATGAAGTACAGCGGCTGACCAGAGCCAGATTGAGTGACACCAGCATCCAGACATCTGACATGTCCATTCTAGATAGGAAGCATCATTCAGTCACAGATAACGGCAAAGAAGGAACGTAACTGTCATGATGAGGGTAGGAGGTTTGGACCCAAAATGCAAGAACCCAGATCTACACAGGCAGGAGCGGTTGCAAAAATAAGAATCCTTTATCTAGGATGAGTTTCAAAAATCCAAAGGGCTGGAATCTAAGCCTCACATACCAAACCACTGAAAGACAAAACAAAAGCTCAAACGTATGAGCAGGAACCTAGAACAGAGCTAACATGACACAATGGACCAACAAACACCGAGAGACGAGACGGGGTTATACCCACAGGGGCCGGGTGAATAAGGGAACTGGGAGCAGGTGAGACTAATAAACTGAGAGGAGGAGCAGAAACAGGCAGGGGAGAAAACCAGATCTAAATCCTGTAAAACAAAGCTACTAAACTAAAATACACCTGAACACTGTAGAACGAAGACACAGGAGATCTAGAGATGAGTAAACTAATGACCCACATGGGGAAGGAAACACAACACACTAAAGGAGATACGACTAGATCATTGGAACATGTAGAAAACTAAAAACAAGAGAAGTGACTCGGGGGAACATGAGGGAAACCTGGAGGGGGCTGGCGACCAAAGGGACACAGAACATGACAGTAACTGCGTTAAAGAACATACAAGTAATGCCACAGTTACTTTGCTACGTAACTAATTACTTTAACAATGTGGTAACTGAGTTACTAACTCATTTACCTTTGGAAAAGTCATGTATAAGTGGACTAATTACTTTGTGAATGTAAGATGCCCAACACTGTACATAAGTACTCATTACATTTCATCAGACGCATCAAACCTGCTCCTTTTCTCAGTCCTTCCAGCAGCGTTTAGAAACCATCTACCCCGACCTCCCATCTTCATTATAACAATAATTATAATAATAATTTATTGTTTCTTTTACCTCCCTTTACTACTGTTAGCTGCCTGTTTCCCTATCCCTTTTCCTCACAGTCACTCTGTAAATCCTGCTCTGTCGTGATAAAACAGAGGATAGTTAAATGCCTCGGAAAGTTAAGGACCCGGCAGGGATCCTTCCGATAGCAACCCAAATAATGAAAATGTAATTCTGCAAGCGTCATTAAGTCAGAGATAGGGTGATTATTGAGTGATCCATTAAAAGTGATGGCAAAAGTAATTACTTATTCAATCAGCGAGATTTTATGAGAAAATAAGATGGCATCATGTTGTACGCATCAGTACATTTGTAATACTTTACGTTGGTATCGGTCAGCTTGTTCAGCGACGAGCTAAAGCCTTCAGCAGATGTCTTTTGTACATCAGTGGGGGTGATTGTAAACCACGCCGCTGTGGCTTATGTAGGATGTGAAGAACACCAGTGTTTTGGGTTTCTTGGGACTTGCAGGAGGGACAACGGAGGACATAACGTATTGGAAATCAGTCGATTTCCCTCTGGGATCAATAAAGTATTTTTGAACTGAATTGAATTGACCAGCTCAGTGGCCTAGTGGTAGAGTGTCCACCCTGACACTGGGAGATCAGGGGTTCGACTCCTGGTCGGGTCATACCAAAGACTTTGAAAAAGTGGGACCCAGTGCCTCCCTGCTTGACACTCAGCATTAAGGGGTTGGATTGGGGGGTTAAACCACCAAATGGTTCCCGAGCACAGCTGTGTCTGCAGCTCACCGCTCCCCCAGGGGATGGGTCAAATGCGGAGAACAAATTTCGCACACACACACCTGTGTGTGTGTGACAACTAATGGGACTTTAACTTTAATTGAAATGCCGTAGGAAGGTGATGTACCCCACTCTAACACGAGGACGTCCAACATGCCCACTGACAGTCTTCAGCAGGTGGTTAATCAACACAAGTTGGTTCATAAAAATGAAAGAAAGCCTCCACATTTTGAAGAATGGTAGTCTACTTGTCCCCATGCAGGGACAGAGACTTGGAAGGTTTTTTGAACACTTTGATGATGATCAGAACTCCAGCTTGTCCTGCATGGAAACGACGACGAGCAGGAAGGGACTAGTTTATCTCGTTGATGTAGGGCAAAGGTCACCTTAACTCAGACTGATTATGTTTGAGGTGTGGCTATTGCATCTGAGCACGTGCAACAGCTTATGCACCACTAACATATTAACTACACATTCAAGCTCTAATTCACAAAGAGACTGCACATGTTTAGCAAGGAAAAAAGAACAGCTTTGTGTGACTTGCACATATTTTAACGGAACAAATTAGGAGTTTGTCCCTTCCTGATTTCCTCAAGTCTGGCAAAGTCACTCTCATTCTGTGCTGCCAACCAAACACAATATCTCTGTACTTGTGGATTTTGGCCGCATTTTACTGATTTCTTATGACCGTATTTAAAGGAAAACATGTCCATGTGTAATATTTATGGTCCCCTGAGAGGTGATGGTACTTGCTTAACATGAAGAGCGACTGAGAACAAGGCACAATCTGCTGCACTGCTGCCATCAGGCCAAGAGAGCTGGCGTGTCGAGAGACTGTGAATTACTCGCTCTTCTGGTGATGAATGCAAGATTATTGCATCAACAAACAGTCATTGTGTGTGTGTGTGTGTGTGTGTGTGTGTGTGTGTTTAGTTAGGTGGAAATCTTTTCCATATTATTTTTATTACGTTCACCCAACATAATATTTTTGTGTTTAAATTGCACAAACAAATCATGTACTTAATGTTAAATTTACCCATACAAATCTAGTTGTGCTGAACAATGATAATTAGGTCAAAGGAACCAAACTATATCAAGTTGAACAAACATGTTTACATTTTGTTCACTCAACAAAATTCTATATTGCTGAATCATAGCATTTCGGTTAGGTGGAAATCCTTTCCATAATTTTATTACGTTCATCCAACAAATTTTTTCTTTGAGTGTGTGTGTGTGTGTGTGTGTGTGTATTCTTGTATATACTACATACTGAGGACCATTTTGACCGTTTTCCCCACAAAGTGAGGACATTTTTTTGGTCCTCACTTTTTCCTAGAAGCTTGCCAGTTGGTTTTGGAGGTATGGTGTGTTAAGTTTTAGTTAAGGTTAGAGTTAGATCCCCAGTGAGTCGTGGAGGATGGCTGCTTATACTGAGCCAGGATTCTCTGGAGGTTTCTTCCTGTTAAAAGGGAGTTTTCCTCTCCACTGTCGCTGCATGCTTGCTTAGTATGAGGATTGCTGTAAAGACTCTGACACTAGTCAGTGACTCGATGCAACCTGCTGGGCTCCTTATATAGGAAACTTGTTACTGATTGGCTTAATGACCTGGCCTGTATTGTTTACCGTGTGCAGGTCCTTCATATAACTCTAGTTATGATTCAGCGCTATATAAATAAACTGAATGGAACTCAACATCTTGTTTTTGCTATTTTATGTTCATCATGATAAAAAACTACTTTTCATTGCAGCAGACATACGTTCCCATCCAGAGTTACTATGCACAACCTGAATGTAATTTTACTGATGGCTGCCCAAGTCTGCCCAACCCAGTTTCACTCTTCCTCTCTACTTTTCACTCTTAATCTTTTATTCCTACTTTTAAACATTTTGTATAATCTTTTAATCTCTTCTTTGGATATCACAGACCTGAATGCATCCAGATTAATGCTAGATGATGATGATGATGATGATGATGATGAGTACACCAAAGTTAGAATGACTGTAGTAGTGAAAACACAACACACAGCCAAAGACTAAGCAGAACCACAACTGACTGCACAGTAGTGAGCCTGTTATCCACAAACGCAGCAGAATTAGAACAGCAATGGTTTCCTTCTGTGTGGACTGCAGGCACACCCACAGATCAGGTCTGATGCTCTCTGTGGCTGAAAGGACCAATATGCAGATTAACCCTCAGCTGTTCTAATCCAGGTTCCTCCCAACGACTCAAAGTACGCCACAGAGAACCTCCTATCCTTTAAATCGAGGGCAAAGAGACACATCTACCAAACCAAACTAATAAAGGAAGGCAATAGTGTCATCTACCCTGGTGTCATTTAGGAAGACTTTAATGTGTAAAAGAGAATTCACACAATTGCTCAATTCAAACCATATGTCAGAGTTTCACGAGGCTTCACGTTTCAAGTTGAAGTAACAGAATAATGCAAGCCAACTCACATCTTTAAGGCAGCCCATGAAGTTGTTGCTGACCGGTGATCCAGGCAGGTCTGCAGTGTTGGGGCTTCCTCCGATGTAGAAGAAGTCATCTGAGCCCAACATGGTGTAATCCTCCTGGGTGTAGCCGGTGGTGGTCAGAATACCATCTACCGAGATGGTCACCTGGTTCAGGCGTTGGCCAGAAGAGACAGGACCAGGATAGAGGGAACGATAGAGCAGGAGTAGATAGAAAAATGTGAATGATAAGAAAGGAGATAAATTAAAATAAATGAGAGGAGAAACAAGAGAGAAGCTGGATTAAAGACTGGTGATAGGCAGGACTGCCCCCTCAGGTGTAACTCAGTGCTTACTTTGGTTTGAATCGGTCTGAGGGCCGTCACTGTGGAGTGCAGTCGCTACTGTAAGGAAACGGCACACGTTTGTGCTCATTTTGTATAAAAACAGTCCAACTTCAGTCAGTCAGAAACAAGACTAGGCTTTACCGGGGCCTCGACTGGATCAGGAGGGCCTAAAGACCGTCAACACACGCTTGGCTATGATTAGGATTTGGCTGTGTGTGATCAGCAAAGCTGCTCTTTATTCTGCTAAGCTCGTTCCCATTTACAGCGCCTTGTCTAAGAATAAGGACCGCCTCATCTTTAAATGCTTCAATTCTTCAATTTAGTGCAAGGTTACACATCTGTATCGAATGTTTGATCTGCGACAGAGTGCCAGGTAGAATGAGGAATAAGACACAAGCGCTGAAACAAGACGGAACATCCCCTCTAAAAATCCCCCTTTTGGTCGTCTTCAAGGTTCTCACCGGTTGTCCTCGGAGGCTTCTTAGAAAGCTCGAATGACATTTCTGCGTCTGAAACATCGACTCTGTGGTCTGATAGTATTAGAACATGACTAACCTCGAGGAAAAAAGGGTGTTTTATGCCACGTTGTGTGGAAAGCACTCTTGAGATCGTACTACAGCTTAAAAGATGAGATGTTCTAAATGTCACACAAGCCGTACGGTGCTGGTTCCACAAGCACCTGAGGAGAAACAAGAATAACGTACGCTGCTACTTTACCGAAGCTGTAAAGAACAAAATCCTTCACATTCAACTGATTACAATGCAGCAAATTGCAGCACTCAGTGAGAATGCAAATGCGTATCATTTAGCTAATTGTGCTGTTGCACCCATTGTCCCTTTACATTGTGACTGTATTTAGCCTTTGTAGCTCTGATGCTTTCATACAAGCATCCTGTTTGATTAGGGACTGAATTTCATGTTTGTGACTAATTTATAGTTTAATTATCCTAAAACAGCTGGCTTGGCTGAAAGAAAAGTGCTCTCGTCTCTGATTTGAGATGATTATTTGGCATAAAGGTACAAACACAACACCGTTGGCAGCGGCAGACATCATTCCTAATTCTATTACCTTTTGCAGCATGACAAGCAATAATTTCATTTTGCTGCAATTTTATCTCTTACTTTCTTTTATTGCTAAATGTTGAAAGTCCAATGTGATCTTCTAAAGGCGAACATTTGCACTAATGATTGAGAAGTCCCATGTTCTCGTGTGACCCTAATGCAGCACAGCTGAATTCATCTTAGCTTTTGTTTTCTTACTTGCAATTTAGATTTAGGCTCCAAACAAAAGCAAATCCAGTCACATTCTGTTGCTCTGCATAACTACATGAAATAATAGAGATTTCATAACTGACTGAATTTAGCGCAGCAGAGAAAGGACCTGCAAAAATACCTGGCAGAACGTACGCCATAGCAACTGCACCCCCCAGATCTGCTCCCCAGGCCCAGTTCTCATCTTTGATTTTCACTAGATTGATGTTTTTGGTAACATTTTGGTCAACTCTCCCTGTACTTCCCTGTGTAACAGGGCAACTCATTTTTATGTCTGCTGTTGGTAAAAGAAACCAAGCGGCATGAAGAATCTGTAGCATGGTGGGGGGGTGGGTCATCTTTTGGGCATGGTGGCTGGGGGGCTCTGAGTGGGACCGACCCACTAATCCCACTGAAATGACAAAATCCTCAGGCTACGGAGGGAAAAACAGGACAAATTATCAGGAATGTTAAACATCGATATTCACTTCAGTTTCGTATTTTATCCACATCAGTCTCAAAATAAGGAGTCGGGAGACGTCATGATGCAAGAATACTCCCTGCAACGCCTCAGAGACTCAGGAGTCGACTAAAGCGCGTGGGGGCACCACAACAGCCAATGCTCTTGGAAAGCTTTCCTTGGGGGAATGGGCTGAATCCTACCGTTGTAAGGGGGGTGGGACTGACAAGCTGCTAGACATCTATTGAGCTTCCAACCAAAAGAGGAAACTAGAGAGGATCCATGCTCAAGATCTTTTTTAACTTTTCTTTCTATTTCCAGATTTAATCAGTACAAAGCTTCACCACAGCCTGTAACGTGAATTTAATTAAACATAGCCTCGGGCAATAGTGTCAGTTTATTGTGTGGTCATAGATTTGATCAGAGTAGAGAGAAAAGACACAGAAACGTGTCAAAATGACAAGAAAGCAAACACAGACCTAGATGGTCAAAAAGAGTGTTCACTCATCTGACTGGCAACATAACGATTTTAGATGTTAGACTGGTAGAAGAACCACCGCACACACGCCTGCTCAGCTTTAGGTGATGGTGGGTGGGACGAGCCTTTTAGCCCAACAATCTGGCCTGAATGGACTCACATTTAAATGTGGATTGCTGCCATCGTAAAATGTTATCGTCTTAGAGACCCTAACACCACCGCTGTCTTTAGTACAAGTATTTATACGTCCCTGCTGAAGGTTATTCCTGGTTAACCCTAACCCTAACCCTGGATTCACTGGATGTACCATGTTTGCTACCTTAATAACGGGTCATACAGATATTTTTATAACTTTTATACAGAAAGACGCAAAACAAATAGTAAAACGTCAAAAAAATACCGAATTTGGGATTGTCGCTGGTTGTCGGCTATAATCATCAAAAAGAAAGAAATAAACATTAGAAATATGTCAGACTGGCTGTAAGGAATGGATTTCACGTGTCTTGTCAAGATATTCTCAGTTCATGACCTAACCTGTACATACTGCTCTGTTGTGATATCTTAATTTTATGACCAGAATCTGCAATTGTTATGTTGCCATATTGAATGAATGCTTCTGTGACCCCCCCCATTCGATTTAGAGATTGAGAGAAATGCAACCATGACCTACTTAAAACGTTCCATGTGTGAGTTCATGCAGTCCTCTCTCTGGGCGTGACTTCTCTCTAACATTTTACATCTGAGCAGTTAACAAGCGCTTACAGGCCTGAGTCCACACGCAGCCGCTCTGCAGAGTCGTGTTTGTGCTTTACAGATGCAGACCTCACAGGTGTGAGCCGCCCTGAGGCTGTTTCAGGTCTAAGGTTAAAACAGCTCAACATGTCAGACCATTCAAAGCTTTTGATTTCACCAAATCTCATGCTGCTGGAATATTTTTCTAATGGTTCCACAGAAGAGAAATGGCTTCTTGTGTTGTTTCATCCACTTTTATCAGGCACCTTCTCTCCCATGCTTCCTACTGAATAACAGCCAACACACTAACGACATGCTGTGTATGGCAAACCTGTCCTCGGTGGTCCTGCGGTGTGCTCAGTAGACCGTGTTACTAGCTCATTGACCATATCTCACTCTGTAACTCCGTGTGGCTGCCGGCATCGTAAAGTGGATTAGCTTCTCGTAAATTAAATCCCGACTGGGATAATTCACTCTGCGCAGGTGATTACAGACGCACCGTTCACACAGAGCTTGGTTAGTCTTGTCATCTTTGAAATGTTTGGACTTTGTATGATTTTCACCATTTTTTAGCACAAGGAGGGGCTGGAGAGCAAGGACCAGACCCAGAGCAGTTCCTTACCTGTATACACGACCACATCCTAGAACCATTACCAGAGTGCTGCACGTTCTGCATCTGAAACTGGCAGATGAAGTTTTGTTTTTTGCCTTTTGCAATACTCATGTCACATAATCGCTTTTTACAGTAAATGTTTTCCTTTCTTTCTCTCACAGAACTGCTTCAGCAGCCTTCCCTTCCTTCAGTTTCTCCTCGCTGTCTTCCTCTGACCAGTGAGCAGTTTAAGTGCCTCCCTGCTTACTTGACCACTTTCTGTGGAAATAAATGTAAATAGTTGGTTATAATTTCCAATAAAGCTCAACAGTTTATCAATGCTAACCTAACTGAAGCATGGCTGTCCAAGAAAAGGCTTCCTAAAGCATCTTTGTTATTGTTGAACACGGTAACTTTAACCTCATTAGTGATGCAGGGAACACAGAAGCATCACTTACCCTCATGGCGCTACATCTGTTTATCATCTTGGATCTCTCATAGGGAGAATAATGAAATATGTAATTGTGAAATAGCACGATGCACATCTTTGGAAGTGCTTCTATCTCTAAAAGCAGCTAAAGTCTTCCACAGAGAAGGAGAAACAAGTCCCACCCAGGGTTTGACTTTCATAGATGTCTAGCAGCTTGTCAGCTACCACAGCTGGGTGAAAATTACGTAGAAACGATGAACTAAGCTAACATCACAGGTCAGAAAGGAAATGTGAGACGTCTGGGCCAAGCGCCGTGTCGGCCGTGATTACAGCGTTGGGGAAGAAAGGGAGTTTTGGTTTGTAGTTCGAATAGGAAAAGGCTTGAAAGGTGAACAGAACTGGTTAGTACTCTTGTAAGTAGGGGAGTCAGACACAAAAATGGTTGTTAGTACAGTTACAACAAAAGTTTCGTTGAAACGACTGATTAGATTTGGTAAATTTAGCCGAGGTGGTTAGGCTGCAACCCTCGGCAGTTTTATCACAAAAACCAGATCCAGATTTGAATTGAACATGTTATTTCATGTGGAAGGGGTTTGTTTTGCTCAGAAGGAACAAAATTCATCCATCCAGAGTTAACAAGGTGACACACGAGCCATGCAACTGAATGAAAGGATGGTGGGATAGATGGAGGTGTAAGGGGGACTCCATTAGACACAACACACATGAATTAAAGGAAAAGAAAAGCCAAATATCTGGCAAGATGCAGCAAAATAAGGTTTTAGGGGAGGAAGTACATTTCATGTCAGAATACCACAACACCAGACAAATGGGGAAAAAAGAGCTTTCACCGCTACAGCTGTTGGTTATGTTCAAGAACGCAACCTTAAATAAAAATAAAAACACTGGCACGTGTACAACAGACTGACACGTGCAGGGCTAGAGCAGCTGCTGCACATCTGATGATGCGAGGAGGCTCTAGCCGACAGAAACGTGCAAACATATCAGGTGGAGGTGGGACAAGATGGGACCAGGTTACACAAACACAGGTTAAATCAACAGAAATGAGGGGCTTTTATTACAGAATAGGGGAAGCTAAGAGGGGAAAGCAAGACGTCCACGTGTTGGTGAACAGACTGATCTGTGTTCCAGCGCTTGGATCGCTGGTCTCAACGCCCGTGTCCTCGTCGCCATTAAACACACCCAAAAATCAATTTCTGAGCCACAATTTCCAATTTTGTCATCGCATCTGAAAGAACTGAGCATTTCTGATATGGGCCAGAGCGGCGTCGTTATTTTTGCCTAATTTGAGCCAAAAGACTCCAGAAGGATCCATCAGATCGACCGGCTTTCAGTTCACAACGCTCCTCCTTGTGCCGGACAGACGGGAAGATTTAGCATCTCCTTTCACCAACAAATACAAGTTTGTCTCCCCTCTTTATTTCTCCCATTGTGTGTTTTTCCATGTGGAGGACATCAGACGTGAGGTCACTGTTCTTTAGTATGTTAATCATAAATGTAAAGAATCAAAAGTAACGTAAGAAGTAATAAAAATAAAAACACAAGGGTGTGGCTAACGTGTCTCATGGCCTTATTGATCATATTAGGACAACTAATATATATATGTATGTATATATGTTAGCCTTGATATATACATAAACATATATCCTTAATAATATCTCTTTGTAAGAAATTAAGAACAAGTGAGTTTTACATGCAAGGGGGTGAGGGAAATAACTAAAATAAGAGAATATGCGTTAGTATCGGTGTTAGTGAGAGGTTGAACGCACACAGCTCAGGTTTGGTTGCTTTGTGGTCGGCATCAGTGGGCAGATGCTTTCATGTAAACGCTGCCTTTCCAGTGAAAGAAAACGACCATAAACTAGGACCAAACAGAGTTATTAGGTCGGTGTGTCTACGGAATAAAAGAGAACAGACCATTTTCATTCTATCTGGATCCACGACTGCGGATGATTGCCTGATTAAGCTTCACTGTTAGATGATGAAATACAGCAGGTCTGAGAACAGCCCTGTCAAGATCTTAAATGAACTACAACAACTAATGGGATCAAGCCCTCAACTCAGGCCCGTTTTACAGCCAAGGCTTCGGACATTAAATCAAGTGTTGTAAATACATTTCATGGCATCATAAACCTTCTGAGAACAACCTCAAACTGCAGGCTTCGCCATCAAATCCTGGACAAAAGCAACTCTGGCCTCACAAATGTAGAGTTTAAAAACGTTCTTTCACTGGAATGGTCAAAGTCAAATATAGACCTTCTTCTTTTGTCAACTTGACTCAAAACTGACATCAAATGGTAGCAGACATCCATAGATCTTGGATTTTAGATTGTAGTGAAATAAAAAATACATTTTTAATATCACTCATTTAAAAACGGACACATACAATTTACGTAATTAGAGACAGGCAGTTGCTCTAGTAGGAGAAGCCCACATGTGGCTGGTGACTGGAGAACATGGTTATTTCTGTCTGGAGATGGGTTAGGGCCCCTTGCCTTCATGCAAAGACTCAATAATACATGTTTGTGTCACTTTTTACACCATTAAACCTGCCCACAGGTGAGCTTGCGCTGTATGTTTGTGAAGTCAATAACATACCAAATATTGACTCTTCTGTGGATATTTAAGTTTAAAGTGAAGCTATTAAGTTCAAATTATTCTTGAGATTTTGTTTTTACTTTCACAAAAAAACATAAACAACATAGACGGCTGCCATCTTTATCCACTGAGACCTTTCAAACATCATTTCACTTCACGACAATGTTATTTTTATTTATTTTTTTACAAGTTTTACACCAGTGTCCATTTCTAATCGTGTCACTAGTCTGGTGAAAATGTGCCCAATGAAAGCGACTCGGCACCGGAAGCACTTTAGCCAGCTTTTGCTGCTATTTGTGCCGCAACGATCTATTTCAAGGCTAAAAACGGGAGTGAAGATGTTTCATTTCTGTGTTTGCATCAGCCATTTTTCCTCTCGGATAGTTTAGTTGTTGACCACATTTCATGAAAAAGGTCTATTGGTCTGCTTCAGAAAATCAGCTGTGTGCGCTCACTCATACGAACGATTTCAATTTAAAAACTCAGGAGAGAGAACAAGGGGCAACAAAACATGTATTTGTAAAAGGGATCAAATATTTTGCATTATTATTCTTTATTTCTTCATACGGATACAGTTGGAAGTCTATGGAAATGATTTATTTAGAAAACAGAAAGAAAATAACTGCAACAATTTTTATAAATATCCCAAAATAGCTGGCAAGTTTAGATTTTTGGGGAAGATAAAATAAATGGAAATAAAAAAGCTGTGACATATGTTTTTATATATACATATATATACATATATATACATATATGTATATATATATGTATATATGTACAGATAGAGGGCAAAAAAAACAGAAAGGTGGAATTTTTCAGCTACCTTGACTTGATGGAAGATTGTACTTTGAGTTGAGCAAACAGAATAGAAAGAGTAACGGAAAAATCCAGGGCAAACCAAAGTGTAAGACAATTAGAATGATATCTACCATATAATGCAGTTTGTTTACCATAGCGTGTCCAATGCCTGCGTGCTTCAGGAGAAAACAAGGGGAGGAAAAAGAAAAATAAATAATGATGAACCTTAAAAAAACTCCAGAAAGCATCCCTCAATCCCAAAAGGTTTGGGATAAAAATGCTTTTAATAGCTGCCTCTTAGTTAAAGAGTAACTTCAGCGAAAAAATCAATATGTTCATAGATAATCTGAACGCTGTTTTTCCTGTTGTTTGGTTTCAAACGTCCAAATAAAGAAATAAAGAAAGCAACTATAAAAAGTCACCATCTTTAAAAGGGTCTTCAAAACAAAGCAACAAAAGGAACTGGATACAAGACATTTGTTAGTAAGTTGCAGGTAGAGAGAAACAGATGGCACACATTCCGTGAATGACACAGTGTTAGTGTTGAAATCATAAAAGGTAAGGGACAAAGTAAGGTCACCAATGAGAATTAGAGCACATTCTGAAGCTTGTTAGTAAGAGAGACAAGAGTTAGCAAATCAACTTCCACAGGGGAAGGCGGGGCTTCAGGAAGATTTAATGGGATTTCGCTTGGATTTTGGAAAGGGCAAAGGTCATCAATATTAGTATGGACTGAGCCAGACTAGTCCGTTCGAGGACTCAAAGTCATGTCCAGAGGGCGTTCTTTGAGCTGGGTGTTGTCAGGGGGTTTGAACGACTTCAATGAGAGCTGACATTTTATATGTGTGTATATATATATATATATATATATATATATATATATATATATATATATATATATATATATATATATATATATATATAATGTAGGAATAATACTGCATAGTGAAATTCACCAATTGTAGTAGAAATGATACTGTTTGCAGTGGTGAGGTATTGATGGCACCAAGCTTGTTCCTTTAATCTAAACAAAAACATGACACAAAAGGCAGAAATAATATAAAATAAAGTTTGTTTTTCCCATTTCTGGCAGCAGCAGAAATCTGAAAAAGAGAGAGAAACGTTCATTTCCTGTTTGGTTAAGACATGCCATTGTTAAATATATCTAGAATGAAAAACGTATCAGATCTTGTGTTTGGTTATTTCTCTCACTTTCATCTTTTTCATGCAAACATTTCATTCCTAGAATTTGTAAATGGTGAAAAAAGGATTTTTGAACTTCTTTGGTCAGCTGAGCTGTAAGACAAACTAACAAACAAGCCAGCATTCGATGGTTTTGGTCTCGTGCTGCTGTTGGGACAAACACAGTACGGATTAAATCACTAAATAAACGTCATTGGTAGTAACACTGGTATGTAGAGGCATCAACATACATTTAAACTAAACAGGACCATGCAGTAGATGATGTCAAAAGAAGTTTTAAGTCCCGCCCCCTACATATAAATAAATGGGATGTTCTAAATACAAATACGTCCTTACCCTGCTGCTGCATGTTGTAAATAAGTAATGCTTTAAGTCTTATTGTTTTATGCTTGTTGTAGATCGGACTGTAGCCCCACAGAGTACACACGGTCTGGACCTGCACATGGATGCTTTGGCTTCACTTTGAACTCTGGAAAACGATTCTAGGTCTTAATATGTAGGACTGCCCACAGACAAAAGAGCTCCAAACATCTGGAGTAGAATGGAAGTTTTAACAAGGCAATATCATACTGGCTGCATGGTTTCAGTTATCAATAGATAGAAAGATAAAACGTCCCTGTCTGCTTCAGCTATTGAAGCATGAAGTCAGGATATCCGCCTGAATGAGCTGCAGTTTAGTAAATCAGAGAAAGAATGGACTGTTTGGTTTGGTTCTGCAGGGCATGTGAGCCTGGATGATTCAAGTCAGGATTTCTTTAATTCAACGCTCCAAACTAAACAGCAGTTTTAATAAACTTGAACATATGCAGACTTTTTATTGGCATGCAGCCGTATGAGTGGACAGTCTAACCACAGAGGGACGTTCTTTAGTTCAAACATGTTGGGTCCATTCTTCAACATGACAGTGTCTCCCAGGGCAGACGTGGCTACAGTGTGAATGTGAGTGTGTGCATGAATGGATGAATAATAATATGCACTTTGACAGACTGTGACTCAGAAAGGTGGTATCTGTCGTATTTTATATACTTACTGTAAGCAAGTATATAAAATATGTATAAAACTACAGCCTAGAGGCTCTTTTATGGAATGTCTGGAATGCAGAACTGTCAAGTGCACAGGTGAAAGGAACGGCCAATCACACGTTAGCAAGTATCAGCAGAGCCAATAGATGAGCTTATGAATGGTTCTAATGAGAAACGGACTTCAACACAAGCAGTAGTTTTCTGCTTGGTCCTAGTGCTCCACCACTGCCTGCTGTAGCGTAACACGTGCAGGGGACACAGTCTGACTTTGGACTGGAACCATTTAGAATCACATTCAGCTTGAATATCTTTGGCTTTATGATAATATTTGTGTCGCATTGTTTAGAAAAATGATCACAACAATTACTAGAAAGGTTTGTATTAAACGTCTTTTAAAGGACATTTAATGTTCTTTAAAAGACATTCTGTAGTTTTTGGAAGTATTTGTTCATTGATGACAAAACAGCTGAATCATGAAAAACTGGCACAGCTGCTCAGACTCCGGGAGGACACAGGGTCAGGTTATCTGTTCCTTTGTGCTCAAAAAGTTGTTACTGATCCATTCTAAAAAAAATGTCACATCAACTAGATTTATAGTTCATTATCTGAAAGTACCTGATTAGTTCATGAACTAAATACTTTGTTGAGTTTGATTTTCAGAATGTTATCTTCTTTGTACTTTTTTATAACATTGATGTATTGAAATACAGAGGAAGAAACTTGTGAGAACAATGCATGTTATTATAGTAAGCATCACATATTTTAACAGTAAACATCGTCACACGTGGAAAGTATCTATGTGAGTAAACCATATGGCAGGAACTCTTCTGTACTTTCATTATGTAAAAGAAGTTCACGGGACAAAAAAGGTTGGAGACCCCTACTCTAACCCTAACCCACCTGCAAGTACACTCCTGACTCAGCTATCAGCTTAATCACAAACAAACTAAGAATAGGGGCAATCAATATAACAACAGAAAATCAATATGATACCACCCATCCATCCGTTTCCGGCTGCTTATCCGAGGTCGGGTCGCAGGGCCAACACAGGGCCAGCAGCCTAAGCAGAGAGGCCCAGCATTCCCTCTCCCCAGCCACTTGGGCCAGCTCCTCCGGGGGAATCCCAAGGCATTCCCTAACCAGGTGAGAGACATTGTCCCTCCAGCGTGTCCTGGTTTCTTTAGGTCTTCTTCCAGTTGGACATGCTCAGAAAGCCTCACCAGGGAGGCTTCCAGGAGGCATCCTAATCAGGTGCACAAGCCACCTCAACTGGCTCCTCTCGATGTGGAGGAGCAGCGGGTCTACTCATTCTGGATGACCGAGCTTCTCACCCTACCTTTAAGAAAGAGCCAAGACACCCTGCGGAGAAAACCCATTTCGGACACTTGTATCTCTATCCAAAGCTTGTGGCCATAGGTGAGGGTTGGAACGTTGATCAACCGATGACTTCAGAATTGTAACACTATAAAGAAGAGGATTTGAAGGAGCCCACAGTATGTTACGTATCACAGTATGTATACAGTACACATATACGTATCACAGTACGTGTATGATACGTATCACAGTATGTATACAGTACACTGATACGTATCACAGTATGATACGTATCACAGTATGTATACAGTACACATATATGTATCACAGTATGTATACAGTACACATATATGTATCACAGTATGATACGAATCCCAGTATGTATACAGTACACAGATATGTATCACAGTATGATACGTATCACAGTATGTATACAGTACACAGATATGTATCACAGTATGATAGGTATCACAGTATGTATACAGTACACATATACATATCACAGTATGATACGTATCACAGTATGTATACAGTACACATATACGTATCACAGTATGATACGTATCACAGTATGTATACAGTACACATATACGTATCACAGTATGATACGTGTCACAGTATGTATACAGTACACATATACGCATCACAGTATGATACGTGTCACAGTATGTATACAGTACACAGATACGTATCACAGTATGATACGTGTCACAGTATGTATACATTACACAGATACGTATCACAGTATGATACGTGTCACAGTATGTATACAGTACACATATATGTATCACAGTATGATATGTGTCACAATATGTATACAGTACACAGATATGTATCACAGTATGATACGTATCACAGTATGTATACAGTACACATATATGTATCACAGTATGATACGTATCACAGTATGTATACAGTACACATACACATATCACAGTATGATATGTATCACAGTATGTATACAGTACACAGATATGTATCACAGTATGATAGGTATCACAGTATGTATACAGTACACATATATGTATCACAGTATGATACGTATCACAGTATGTATACAGTACACATACACATATCACAGTATGATACGTATCACAGTATGTATACAGTACACAGATATGTATCACAGTATGATAGGTATCACTGTATGTATACAGTACACATATACATATCACAGTATGATACGTATCACAGTATGTATACAGTACACATATACGTATCACAGTATGATACGTATCACAGTATGTATACAGTACACATATACGTATCACAGTATGATATGTATCACAGTATGTATACAGTACACAGATACGTATCACAGTATGATAAGTATCACAGTATGTATACAGTACACATATACGTATCACAGTATGATACGTATCACAGTATGTATACAGTACACAGATACGTATCACAGTATGATACGTGTCACAGTATGTATACAGTACACAGATACGTATCACAGTATGATACGTGTCACAGTATGTATACAGTACACATATATGTATCATAGTATGATACGTGTCACAATATGTATACAGTACACAGATATATATATCACAGTATGATACGTATCACAGTATGTATACAGTACACATATATGTATCACAGTATGATACATATCACAGTATGTATACAGTACACATACACATATCACAGTATGTATACAGTACACATACACATATCACAGTATGTATACAGTACACATACACATATCACAGTATGATACGTATCACAGTATGTATACAGTACACAGATATGTATCACAGTATGATAGGTATCACAGTATGTATACAGTACACAGATATGTATCACAGTATGATAGGTATCACAGTATGTATACAGTACACATATATGTATCACAGTATGATACGTATCACAGTATGTATACAGTACACATATACATATCACAGTATGATACGTATCACAGTATGTATACAGTACACATATACGTATCACAGTATGATACGTATCACAGTATGTATACAGTACACATATACGTATCACAGTATGATATGTATCACAGTATGTATACAGTACACAGATACGTATCACAGTATGATAGGTATCACAGTATGAATACAGTACACAGATACGTATCACAGTATGATAGGTATCACAGTATGTATACAGTACACATATATGTATCACAGTATGATACGTATCACAGTATGTATACAGTACACATATATGTATCACAGTATGATACGTATCACAGTATGATACGTATCACAGTATGTATACAGTACACATATACGTATCACAGTATGATACGTATCACAGTATGTATACAGTACACATATACGTATCACAGTATGATACGTATCACAGTATGTATACAGTACACATATACGTATCACAGTATGATATGTATCACAGTATGTATACAGTACACAGATACATATCACAGTATGATAGGTATCACAGTATGAATACAGTACACAGATACGTATCACAGTATGATAGGTATCACAGTATGTATACAGTACACATATATGTATCACAGTATGATACGTATCACAGTATGTATACAGTCATGTATACAGTACACATATATGTATCACAGTATGATACGTATCACAGTATGTATACAGTACACATATATGTATCACAGTATGATACGTATCACAGTATGTATACAGCACACAGATATGTATCACAGTATGATACGTATCACAGTATGTATACAGTACACAGATATGTATCACAGTATGATACGTATCACAGTATGTATACAGTACACATATATGTATCACAGTATGATACGTATCACAGTATGTATACAGTACACAGATATGTATCACAGTATGATACGTATCACAGTATGTATACAGTATACAGATATGTATCACAGTATTATATGTATAACTTTTGTCTGTATAATTTTTAATATTTCTTTGCGCTACACCAAATGATGACATTTGTGGTTCAAAAAGAGAGTGACAGAGTAATGAGAGCATCTATAGGTATGTTGTATCTCTGTTTAAAGGACAAACTCATGTCTTTA
Source organism: Nothobranchius furzeri (assembly GCF_043380555.1). Taxonomy (NCBI): domain Eukaryota; kingdom Metazoa; phylum Chordata; class Actinopteri; order Cyprinodontiformes; family Nothobranchiidae; genus Nothobranchius; species Nothobranchius furzeri. The sequence goes on from NC_091754.1 coordinate 64,458,603, forward strand.
GATGACTTATTGACTAAAAACTCTAAATGTTTTTGTAGTTTATGAACTCATCTAAAAAAATTCCTAAGATTTTTATATGTTCAACTCTTCCAGTAACATTATCATTTTTTTTATATTAGTCCCAATAATGTTTTTCCAGCTTCTACTTGGACGTAATAAAATAAATGTAGTTTTATTTGTGTAAATGGAAAATGCATTGTATTTGAACGAAGTATCTGTTTTAGCTAATTCCTCATTTCCTTGCTTTTGTAATATACTGAGACTTTTATGAGCCAGGAAAAGATTTGTATCATCTGAAAAGATTACCTTATGAAAGATGTTTGATGAATTTGAAATATCATTGATATATAAGATGAAAAGAAGTGGACCTAAGATGGAGCCCTGGGGATTTCAACATCAGATCTTTGCACGTTGGGAATAGCTGTTGTTTATTTGGACCAATTGCTCTCCGTTAGTTAAGTAACTTCTAAACCAGCTAAGTGCATTTACTCTGATAAAGTAATGTAACTATCCAAGTTTCCAATAAAACATCTAATAACATTTTTGGGGAAAAAAAAAAAAATATATATATATAAAATTGCAGTGGTCTCAAGTATGAATGTCGGCCTTGTGAATAAATCTCCATGGGAAAGATAAAGCTCTCACACTGCAGCGTCAGAAACTGGAAGTGAGCCAGAGGAGAGGTGAGCAGAAGACGGCAGGAATTTGAGTCTTATTTCCTGATATTCGGACATCTTGCCTCTGATTGACTAACAACACAACTCCATTTGCTTTGCAACGGTGATGTTTTATGTCCACAATTTACACAAGTCTGATGAAGTTCTGCCGTGTGGTGGAGTTGCTAATGCTTCGTGTTCCATTAATGAAATACAAAACGCGGGGGCAGCGTGCTTTTGTCTACGCTGCTCCCACACTATGGAATGCACTTCCTCTTTCGGTGAGGCTGGCACCATCCCTCCTCTGGTTCAAATCGCTGCTGAAGGCTCACTTTTACGACCAGGCAGTTTTAAATCCCTGACTTTTATTATTTTATTATGTGTCTTTTTATTGACTTTAATTATCTGCCTTGTGTTGTGCATTTTATTGTTGACCGTGTATTGTTTTATATTGTGTTTTTACTTTTTTATTCTGTACAGCACTTTGGTCGGCTGCCATGCCGTTTTTAAATGTGCTTTATAAATAAAGATGGTATGGTATGGTAACAGTTAGCTTCTAGGAGGCACGCTCTGCTCTCTCCTGGACACTACATCAACAACAGCTGTTCCTGTCGTGTGCCAAGCTGGGTGAGTCCATGAATGCTAATTGTTACTGAGACTGGTCGCTGTAGTTTCTAACGTGAGCATTTCTGTCTATTTTCCATTGGTGGCTAAATGCAGGAAACAGGTAGAAGAAAATGTTCTTGTTTAGCCTGCAAGTGAAACTCAGAGTGAGCAATCACAATCAAAAGGCAGTTCCTCAGTGAATCTGGTCTTTAGAGCTAACGGTTTTATTCATTACTTTTACAAACATTACAACCATCTTTTGTAACTTCTTGTAAAGTTGAGCATTTAAAATTTTACATTGTCGCCCAGAGATGTAAAGCAAACATCTGTTAAGCCTTTTTATTTATCCTCCGACATGAACCAGAGGTTATAGTCCCCAGCTGAGAAAGTCAATGTCATGACGCATGATGTGAGCTTGTAAAAGTGTGGGATGAATGTCGTTTGCCATCGGTGTGGGAGCTAGATCTAAGTGGTGACCACAAACAAAGACCACCCCAAAAGGCAAAAAGGCCAAAGTTAAACTCTGTGCACACCCACTCTACGATCACATGTCATGGTAAAGTGATGACACTGGTCACCCACTCTGTCTAATGAAGCCTCCTAATACATTAATCATGAAAAAGGGGGATTTATTGGTGGGTGTGAATTTGCATATAAGTACAGGGCTGTGTTTTCATGACTCTGGGCGTTACAAAATGATCCACCAGCTTATACTTCAAAGAATAGCTGTATTAGAAAGTCTGGAAACTGGAGGCATGAAAAAAGTATTATTAACTCTGACAAATGTATTCATAAGAAAAGATGATATTAGTAGCTGAATTTTCAAAGTGCTTCAGTGACACTCCATGGCCCCACAGGCAAAAGGAATTAAACAATATTAAAAGCAACAATTGGAATTCTGTGAATCATAAATCCCTCACAGGTATTCGGATTTTGAACTCATTATCAATTCTTAGACAGAACATGCTACGCGTGAATGAGGGTTCTACCTAAAGATAGAGGTAGTGACTCAACAATGAACTACAGACATCAGAAATGAACAGAAAGGTACCAGAGTTCCTACTTCTGTCATAGCAAATTCATCATGTGTATGATGAGCCAGTCAGAGACGCTCTACCTCTCTAACTGGGTTAGCACTAGTAAGCTAGCTGAATCAAGTTCTAGAAAGGTTTCTGCTCCCTGATGTTCATTCTACACTTAGATTATAAAATCAGACTAATGTGTAGTATTAAAACTAGTTTTAATCATGTGATGGTGATGGTGATGATGATGATGATGATGATGATGAGGGTGATGATGATGGTGGTGATTGTGATGATGAGGGTGATGATGATGGTGGTGATTGTGATGATGGTGGTGGTGATGATGATGATGATGATGATGATCAGGGTGATGATGATCAGGGTGATGATGATGAGGGTGATGATGAAGGTGGTGATGATGATGAGGGTGATGATGATGAGGATGATGATGATGAGGGTGATGATGATGAGGGTGATGATGAAGGTGGTGATGATGATGGTGGTGATTGTGATGATGAGGGTGATGAAGATTTAGGCAACGGGTAGGTGCAATTAGCTCTTGGGGTTTTGGGGATGACTCGAGCTACTAAACCAGATTTTAACTGAGTATCAGTGGGCGACCCTCGTCCCCTCGGTCCTCCTCGTCATCCTTACCTGAGCCTGCTGTCCCCACTGCCAAGTTTTCAGCACCAGGGACAGTTCCGGAGCAGCTTACTCTCCCAGCGCCATTTCAGGACCTTGGACAGAGGCACGCCAAAGAAGACAGCAGCTGATCCAAGTCAGCCATCTTGCAGCCCACAGGGCTTCAAAAGAGGAGCACAGCAGACAGTCGAGGAGATCCAGAGCTAGTCTGTGATTCTCCTGAGCTCGGTTAAGATTCTTGCTGAGGTTAATCTGTGGTGTAGGCTTGCTTAGGGTTCTATAGGAAATAGGCTTAGTTCCTCATCTTGCAGGTTAGCTGACAGAGTGTCAGTTTTTCTCATTTCGGTGTTTTTGTCCCAATTGGACTTTGAGCCGGGGATTTTTCTGTTAGGTGGTTTTTTATTTAGTTCGGCTAACAGCCATTTTTCGTAAGCAGTTAACCGCTTACGTCTTCAGTTTCCACCTCTTCATCACCGTTCCCTGTTGTACGCCTTATTTTGCTGTTAGAAATGGACACCCTTTGTTAATAAACCCTTTTGTTTTTACTCTCACCACCTCGTTATTTATCGTCACACACACACACACACCACCTATTTTTCTTTGCTAGTCCCTCATCCCCCTGGATGTTCAGGAGGGGACGTAACAATCAGTAAAATTGACTGATTTGTAGCAATTTCTGAGCTTGCTAATATTGATAACTGATTCATTATCTGTGCAGCTTCATACTGAATTGATTGAAAAAGAGTTCATCAGTTGTAGATTTACATCCAGTCATGACCTTCTGAAAACTGCCTTTTTGTGACATCATTCTTCTACTGTCATTTTTCCCAGTACAACTGTGGCATATGAAATAGTTTGGACGTTATCTTGTGTATGTTAGTGGGTTAATGTGGGGTCTTCCCAACAGATCACAGATAGATTTGTTTACATGATAAAGATAAAGTAGTTTATAAATATTCAACCATCACTTTGCTCCTATGTGGCTAGAATTGTTTCACTAGAAGCTGGAAGGCTGTTAGAAGCCAACCATTCAGTAGAAATCCTGAGATTTGAACAGGAGTCATGGCAAAACAAAATGAATACACTGCCAGCCTAACAGTGATGTATGGCAGTAGAAGTGCAGAAGATCAAGAAGTAGAGCTATTGTAGACCATGTTACTGCTGGCCCGAGAACTGTAAGTACTGATGAAAAGTGCTTCAGTGTCGAGGTCAATCGGGCAGAAAATTAAACTTCTGCTTTACTTTTGCTCCCAAACGGCAGACAGGATGGTAACTAGTTGGTTTAAAGAGTCTCTGTAATGGTTTTCTCCACTTTGTAGCAAAGCCAGAAGTGTTCTGAGCTACTGCAGGGTGGGTGCAGGATAAAGTGGCATCTTCACGTTGAGGAAACCATGTGTAAATCCCATTTGATCTTCCTCAGGAAGTAATGCAGCAGAGCTGGCTTGTCTAAGGCAGGGAGGTGGATAGTTGTGCTGTGTGCAGGAACACGTTGAACAGGACACAAATAATCAGGTTATTAAGATTTACATACGTAGGAAAACACAAGGGTTGAACTCTGTCCTTGTTGACACATCTCTTCCCTCCCTAAACAACATGTATGTACAGTAAACAGAAAGTCTGGCCACAAACCGTAAAACAGCAAGAGCCTCATTTATCAGGCTTGCTTACGCACAAAACTTTGGGATTCATGAAAGAAAACTTAGCAGAAAAATGTGCGCAACTTTAAGTTGACTAAGGACCTGGCTTACACACATGCTGGACATGGAGAGCACCTGCAGTGCTGCTGCTGAGAAGATACAGTTATGAAATCCTGCAGCATTATCACTTGTACACACACACACAGACACACACACACACACACACACACACGCACGCACGCACGCACACACACACACACACACACACACGCACGCACGCACGCACGCACACACACACACACACATACACACACACACACACACACACACGCACGCACGCACGCACACACACACACACACACACACATACACACACACACACACACACACACACTGCCTGAAGCCAGAATACTGAACACAGAATACCAGCAGGGGGGCAGAGTGAGACAGAACATCAAGCGTCTGTGACAGTGTGTGTCCTGTCACTGTGACCCGATTGATCATGTGACCTGGCTACTTGTACAGGGGAGATCTCTGATTGGGTGACTGGTTAGCACGCGTGACTTTCACCCGGGAGTCTGGGATTTGAATCCTGATTGGACCATTTATTTATACCCGCCACAGATCTCTCTGAAGAAGTCAGCATTGACGGCTTCAGCAACGCTGTGCCACTCCGTGGATTTTCTCTTATTTTTTTAACAAAAGCACTTCCTTTCATTTCTCCACCTCACCCACAGGTACCTCAACTTCTGCTTCTGTGAAATAGCGCTTCCTTGATCTGCCTTGATCTACGGTCGCCATGTCATTGGCGGAGCACTGCAACAGCTGGCTTATGTATATGCATGAGCTCCACAAGGCACTTTGCATTGACCATTTATGGCAGTAAGTGGGCGTGGTGAGGGTGGGATGTGACTAAAATGCAGCTGAGAAACATTCTCGTTAGTCTGATTTATGAAGCGGAGATTGCATGCAGCTGTGTGTCCTCCATGTTTGATAGATCACACACCTGCTTGGCGTAAGAACATTTGTTTGCTGAGCTTAAGTACGGTTTTAGGAAGGATTCTACGCCATGTTTGATAAAAGAGACCCCTGGTCTTTTCTTCATTAGTGCGCTCTAGTGTTTTCCAGCTTGAGTAATGACGTTAAATCAGTTCCGTATTAACAAAATTAACCAGTATCATAGCTTTTTCCAGAATCCAGCAGCCTTTGAGGAACCTTACAAAAACAGAAAACAGGGCTTTAGACTGTTTGTGCAAAACACGCCCAGATAAAAACAACAAAGATCTAACGCAGAAGAGAACATGGGGCTATCAAGTAGCTCATCAAAGCCCTCAGCAAAGTATAAATCTGACTGTAAATTCTGTCTTCCATACTCTCATGCTCATCACTCCCTTAAAACCTACATGTTCGGAGCCCCTGCTGCGACCCTTCCTGTAACTGGCCCTTGTGGGAAAGCTGGCTGTGCTGATGCTAGTGATGGGCATAAAGCTCCACATCTTGTAAACAACCACAAGCGCAGGAAAACAACTTTGTGTTGGATTTGTCTCAAATGACCCCCTGGGACGAGAAATCTTCATATGCAGAAAGAAAAAGAGGAAAATATCTAAATATAACACCACACACTCGGCAGTTCTCTCTGTAGGTGTGCAAACAGTTACTACATCTCTGTCAACACACACAGAAGGCCTGCAGGGTGCCAGCCCGGCTTAGAAAAGATGTAAAACAATGTCTTGTTGAGTTGCTGATCTTTCCCACACTCATCTCGGTGGCCTTTACTGAACTGTGGCCACCAGTGAATAAGCTGAATAAATATTTAATGACAGAGCTGTGAAAATGATCAATGGAGAGCGCAGTGGAGCCAGGATTCCCGGGCTGGATAGATTTATCATCGTAACTCAGAGCGTTTCAAGACCGATGACCATTCTCTTGTATGTCTCCATTATGAGCCTTTAAATGAGAAATGAATGTAATGTAGTGGTATTGTTTGACTGGGTGAATGGAGAAACATTACTGATGAAATGCAAATACAACCATCTGAAGGTGTGATAAACGAGACAGAAAACTGAAGTATTTGTGTAAAAGTCAGAATGTGACCAATGAGATCATCGTTTGTCTTTGGGTGGAGAAGTTCACCGTGTTTCACTTGTAAGGAATTCTGTATCATACACCGATCTGAGGCCTCATTTCTAAAAGGTTGTGTAGAATCCTCACAAAAGCTGAACTTAAGCTAAACAAAAACCACGCTAACTCATTTACTGACCTCTCACGCTGCTCCCACACCGATCATGTGCATTAGAACCACATCCCACCTCCTTATTCCCACCATAACAGCAACCTACGTTACGAATGAACGTTGTAGCATGTTTCAGTCGTTCTGTCGTAGATCTGCTGCTGCGTTCGGATCGTTGTTCTCTTTTATGTCTCAGTTTGGTCCAAACCTCTTCTGTCAGACAGGTGGCCTCATGCTGGACTAAAGAAGACTTTGGTATACAGAGGAGTTCATGGTGGACTTATTGAGTGAAAGGAGCCCAAACCATCAGCATCCCACTACTGTGCCTACAGGTGGTACCGGGCTTTTGTGCTGGGATGCTTTGGCCAAAACTGGCGTGCATTATGGCTTAACATCTCTACTTACTGTGGGTCCTATCTGTCCAAGGACTTGTAGAAGATTTGCAGTCCATTCAAATGTAACTGTGCAAACATCAGCCATGACAAACCTCTTGTTATCTCAGAAAATCTCACACTGCTGGTTTTAATCGATACGTCTAATGAGCTTCTGGCACCTGGAGATCAGAATAATGTCAGAACCTGGAGACGACTATATCATGTTTTTGTTTTGCCATCATTAGAAACGTTCTTGGTGAGGTATCTGTGAGTAATCCAGTCTTCAGTAACACGTCTAGGACTGACACAGTCCGACGATGTTCAGCTGCACTTTGAGTCAGAACGGCACTTTTAAGTGCATCTGGCTCCGTGTTCATTCCAATCATCCAGCACTCAGTCCAGTCTGCACCGCTGTGTGCCCGGCTTCAAGTAATGGGAATAGGCAGACAGGCTTCAGGTGCCAGTATAAATGTCACTGCAATTACAGAGCAAAGAAGTCAGCAAGCACACTGCATAAGGGCGTGTGCTTCTCTACAACAGAGCGGGCGTGAATTTTCAGACAAACATTAAAGCTGCAGCAGTAGAGTAGTCTGGCTTTTTGTTATTAACATTTTTTATCTGACCTTTTTCATTCTTTAGATTCATTTGCATCCAAAAGGGCAAAACGATGCTCAAATTAACGTCATCTCAGGGCTGAAACTGGGAACACTAATAACGAAAGTGTTTATTTGGAGCTATGTTGTCACATTTATAACCTTTTTAGGAAGTAACATCATTTTCTGGTTGCACACCAATCCCAGTAATATCAAATTTGACTAGTTTTTGGATGCTTTGTTTTCTCTTTAGAACAAGACTGGTCAGTGTAAAGAGGCAATTATTGTTTTCTGCGCAGATGGCTCATTTAACTAAAGTACCACCGTCATTTTAGGATGTTTAACAACTTGGGACGGATACAGATAAACTTTATAAGCAGTGTTTATGTCTGACTCCTAAACGTGGAGCTGAGTTAGTGAGCACATAGCAGCTGAGCATGAATATGCATGTGTAGAAGTGAGTGTCTGCAGCTGTTCAGAGTGTGTATGATCCTGCTGAAACATTTTGTATGAATAGCTGCAACAGAGAGCTGAAAACTGACGGAGGCAAAGATCCCAGAGAAATCTCCTGAAAACAACTAAAAAGGAGGGGGAACACAAACCCCAGCAGGATCTGCTGTTTATCCTATCAGACTGAAGTAAAAGCTAACATCCTGCACAAACATTGAGTCATGTGACTAAACAACCCAACATGTGCGCCTCCGCTACACCAGTGTACTTCCCAACTGTTGTGCTTCATAATATAACCCCTAGCAAACTCACATCTAGCCACTCTGGGCCTTACAGCGTCCACATGGAGCATCAGGATTAGCCCCTTCATCAGACACCAGTCCTACACATGTTCGCTGCCCTCCGGTGGAGGATCTACATGCAGCAAGGGTAAACTGTATTTCTGTTATGGCATGGACGTGGTTGGGGGGGTGGGGGGTTTCCAGTCGTTTTTTGTCCCGTGCACTTTTTACCGTCCACAAACATCACGCTGTACCACACAGACTCGGGCTGAGCACTAGGATGAAGCAGAAAACAACCGCTACTGTTGAAGCTTGTTTCCCATTACAGCCGTCCATAAGCTCTCATTTACTGGTTCTAATGATGGCTAACGTGTGATTGGCCGTTCCTGCCACCTGTGTACTTGACAGTTCTGCATTCCTGACATTCCATAAGAGAGCCTCTAGGCTGTAGTTTTATACACATCTAGCCGGAATGTTTTAGGTCTGGCTGTTATTTGCCTCGGCTTCTGACCAAGTCCTCCAAACACACCCACATCACCCCGCTTCTCCTCCAGCTTCACTGGCTGCCAGTCAACTTCAGGGTTCATTTCAAGATCCTGGTTCTGGTCTATAGGGCCTTACATGGACAAGCATCATCTTACATTGGTGATCTTCTTAGTCCCTACACCCCCAGCAGGTCCCTGAGGTCCAGTGATCAAAGCCTACTGGTTGTGCAGCACCAGGCTAAAGGTCAAAGGTGACAGATCATCTGCTGCTGTGGCCCCCAGACTCTGGACCTCTCTCCCCCTGAGCCTGAGACCAGTGGACTCAGTGGTCTCCTTTAAATAACAGCTGAAGACTCACTTGTTCAGGTTTGGTGTGACCTTCACCTCCACCCTCTCCTTATTCTGTTCTTACTCTGCCTTTCCTGGGATCCTCTGATATCCCTCTTTCCTTACATTTTTTTCTTTTCTCCTTTTAAACTTTTTTTTTATTTTTAAAATCTTTTTAGACTAACTATTTTTTTTGTTTTAGTGAAACGTTGCGTAATCATCATCATCTTCTTCTTCTTCTTCTTCTTCTTCTTCTTCTTCTTCTTCCTCTTCCTCTTCCTCTTCCTCTTCCTCTTCCTCTTCCTCCTCCTCCTCCTCCTCCTCCTCCTCCTCCTCCTCCTCCTCCTCCTCCTCCTCCTCCTCCTCTAGTGCTAAAGCAGATTGTGGCATATTAGGCTGGTGAGGTATGCTAATTAAAAACAAATAAAAGATACAAATGATCTCATTTCCCCCAGAACTCCACAGGTTTGAAAGTGAAACATCAGTTTTGTGACATAAGGTGTTTGCCGTTGGAGTTTGAGGTGTCAACCAGAGATCAGCGGAGGAAACGAGACAACAACAATCCTAAATGCACATCCTCCTACAGACACATGATGACTGCACGCCCACCTCCTCGCAACGTGGCTGGAGCACATTAGAAATACTTAAAATGTCATTGGCAGTAAATTGAGAAAGGATTACAGGGGTGTTAGTGCACTATTATGTTCATCAAACAAATCCTCTACCCGTGCTTGTCTTGAATATCAATTCCATAACATCAGAAGAAAGTGTGCAGGAGGTGCTGGCAAGCCCGGCGGCTCAAAATAAAACTCTGCAGTTCATCTAAAACACATGTTGATGACCTGTTTGCCAGGAGGCAGCCTAAACCCACACAAGACCATTTGCTTGCCAATCATTACTCAATAATCACTAGCCTCTGTGTTGTTGCACCTGCCTCTATGAGAATCAAGTATTCTGAATATTCATATCTCGATCAGTCCTGACTGCTTTTTATCGATAACATCAGAGTGTTTAACTTGAGCATTTACCTGGGCAGAATGGGTTAATACAGGAGCGCAGCCAGCGATGATTCACTACCAACAGCACGGCACACTCTGTTGCTAAGTGACAAATTGCTGGCGAGAAGGGAAGCGAGAGATAAAGTGAAAATGAGAGCGAGCGGGAGGGGAAGATGTGCGGGAGAGAAATTGATTGCCTCTCTCTAAGGAATTCTGGCTGCTCTTTGAGGAAGGTTGGGTAAGGGGGGGGGGGCAGATGGAGGAGGGGGGAGATAATTGTAGATGATCATGCCTCACAGAAAATGGTTGCAAACCACCCTGAGTGCGTGAGAGAGAAGAGAAAGACAGGAAAGAAGAAGATGGGTGTGTCCAGGCAGATGACTGAAGCGAGGGATGGAATTCTAAATGACGTCTCTCTTATGAAACAGATTGTTTTTCTACCACATCCTCAGTCGTGTTTTTGTTCAGACGGGCTTCTGGGACGTCTGTCCATGCCCTTACGGAGCCTTTACGTTATTCTTATTCAGATTTGGGTTTAATTCCATGAAGGAACCGCAACAAGCCAGCTTAAGGATCAGATCAGACTTCTGCAAGCTGAATGGATGATTCGTCTGCACAGGTTTCCACACTGCATCGTGGGATCATTGTGCACGATGGTGAAAAGCACTGGTGTTACCACTTCTTCCATTAGCCTCCGAACCAAATTCCTTTTAGCGTGTAGCCTGTATTGTTAATGTTGCTGCTACCCTGAATGCCCGCTCATCACCCGGCTGCTGCTTGAGTCCCTGGGTGTGTTCTCATTGGTCAGCTGCAGACAGGACTCAGATTTTCTGACACTTCCTGAAGAGGCTTGGCGGGTAGATCTGGTCGTGGGAGTTCCCAGGAAACTGTTGCTGGACAAGGCCAGACCTCGTGATAACCCTCATGTTCAACATGTGTTTACATTACTGTCACGACTCGTTGTGTCCAAGGCTTTACTCATGGCTGAGACTAAACTACGAGTGAATCCTCCCACCTGGCTGAGAAGCACCCCCACACATGACTGGTCCCAGTAGTCTTTACTGTTGGGCGATGATCCAAACATCAGAAGAAAGTAACTTCCCTCTTGTCCTCAGCAGCTCAATCCCTGGACATTTAGCTGGATAGACATCCGTCCCTACATGTTTTCTTGTGAAACGGTCTGCCCGTCTTCGGCACCGGACCATCCTTCCTGATCCCACAGCTAGGTAACCCTTCAGGGGTGAACTGGGTGCTTGCTGGATGTTCAAGTGCTGTGACAATAATGGCATCTTCTTTTGTTTGTGGGGTGCAAAGGTGACTGAGTTATGCTTTAATGTCAAAGATGGACGTTGCATTTCAATGTAACTCATCTGATCACTGTCCAAACTTTGTGGAGTTCATTTAAGCTGCTTTCATTAAACCAGCTCTAGAGCTTCAGGGAGACTCCATCCATCAATAATCACGGTTGTGTGGAAGCTGCATGAAAAGGCTTTTGGATTAGTGAACTCCACCCAGTCTTTCTACACTTATCAGAGGCTGATCGTGTAAAAAACAGTCAAATATTTGGATTCCCAAGACATCTTGTCACATTTGTTTGAAAGTATTTCAGCGGCACCTAGCAAGCCCATTCTGTTTAATGTCAGAACTTAATCTCATTATGGATGACATCAGACGTTCCCAGGGACTCCAGTGTCTTACCAATTACATGATGTATAAAACATGAAGTCCCTGAAATCTGCTTGATGAAATTTTAATACATCATAGTCACTGAGAGAAGTCAGTCTTTCATGTGGAAATCAAACATTCTGCTGCTGAAAGTTGAACGTTTAGTGAAAACAGACTTTATCCTTGGATGTCCCCGTATAGTGGAACGTATGTGGAGTGACAGAGCATACGGAGGGTGTTGTGTTTAAAGGTGTTTAGATGACCCTGTTGTTGTTACCTGCCAGTAAAAATGGTCAACATTGATCCTAAATGTTTATGACATTTAATAAAATCCTTAAACACTTCTCTAGATAAACATCTGATTCAGTTTGGAGTCAACCCAATTCAAGATGGCTGCGACTGCCAACACATATCGATGGTTTCATGGTTGTTGAGTCAGGATTTGGTCTGATGATAGCTAGAAGTCTGTGACTCGTGTAGCATGGTGTCTTAAAACTGGTCAGTAGCTACCGGGCTTAACCCTGACCCTCTCTATGGTTCCAGGACGTACGTCAGCAGCTGACTAGCATTTAGAAACAGGATAATAGGTGGACTGCATGCTCCAAGTGCTAACTGAAATTATGTTCAAATGCGGACCAAAACACCAATGAAGCCATTATTGTTGAAGAAAGCTGGGACTTTAAATTGTTGCATTAGTGTCGCTGATTTGCTGCTGGTGAGGTAGAAGAGGCAACTGCTTCCCACAGGCTGTGGACAGTCCGAGCAGCCGTCGGGGCTGCACATTCAGCAGAGCTACACCATTAATCATACAGCTGCTTGGGTCCAGTTGTATAAAAACAAAAGGGCATGAGTGGGAACTAGAAAGAGAGGCCAGAGCCCAAAGGGCAGCTCATAGTGGTGGAGAGAGAATAAAAGAGACAAAAGGGTATTGGTGATTCAAGATAGGAGGAAAAAAAGATATTGAGGTCAAAGGTCTCTCTGTCTCTCTCCAAACTCTAAATAAGCTACTGACCCAGATCTGTGACACAATACTCTTTGAATGTACTGGTTGTAAAGTCACATTGGGGAATTCAAAGAAAGCCAGAGTCGCGGTCTGCCCTGATCATCCCCAGTAACAGTCACCATGCTGCAGTTGTCCCAGGTTTGTGTTCACAGGTGGGAGAGCCGGCTGTGCCTGAGCTCCCTGATCAGAGGGCCGGGGGTGTTTGAGGAGCGGTGTGACTCAACTCCAGTGCCGGTTGATACTCTCGCCTTGGGTAACTACTAGCCAGTCTTGGTCTTGGTCTGCCTGTTGTCCAGTCCTGAAAGTTCCTGCTCACTTTGTCTTCAGAAAGAACCTACCATCGCCTGGAGTTTCCACCAACGTCACGTCGCTCAAAGATCTCCTGGCCTCCGCTCTCCTCCTGCCCGTCGTCCTGTCTGCCTCCCAGCCTGGTCCTGGATCTGAACTCCCGCCATTCGTCCGTTTCCACCCGGTCCCAAAGACCCAGCAATCTCCTTGTTCCCAGACCTGGCCCAGTCCATCCTCACCAGTCCTGGTCATCAACCGTAAGAATAACCTCCAAAACTAATCGTATTCTTGGTTCTCTGGTTCCGGGTTATCTCGTATCTGTTTGCTTCTCGTTTTAGATTCCGGTTTGTCCCATTCCCGTTTGGAGCAGCGCCCGTAGTTTTACTCACCATTCTGAATAAAGATGATATGATTTTCACTCACCCTGTCTCCGTAGAGTGACTCTTTCATGTCTTGGGTGAAACTGCTTCCCACAAACACGACAGCCAGGCCTCTGTTCTGAGCAGAACACAACAAACTGCTGTTTCTCTTTCTGTTCTGGCTCGGTTCTCCCACTGCTCCGACACCGAGGCTCACTGCAGCACTAATGCTTCATTTCCTCCTCCACAGAGAGCGCCGTTTCCTCCTTCTCTTCCAAAAAAAGCTGAAACTGAAGAGGTGCACATTTCCTCCCCCATGTTGGAATGTGTGTGAGGTTGCTCTGACTGCTGGTCGTCTCTGTCATGGTCTGCGTCCGGCGTCCCCCTCATGTGTTCTCCAGCCCCCCTCTAGGTTTCTGTGCCCCTTTTTGTCCCCAGCTCCCTCCCGGTCTCCCTCAGGTCTCCCCTAGTCACCCCTAGTCACCCCTCTGTAGCTTTCTCTAGGTTCAGCTTTTCATGCTATTTGTCTCCTTTAGTGTGTGTTTCCTTCCCCACTTGTTAGTTAGTCTCCCTTACTCCTCAGGTCATTAGTTATTTATTCTTTGGTTCTCCTGTGCCCTTAGTCTTTTAGGTTTATTATTTATTTAGAGATTTTTAGGTTAGGGTTTATCCCCTCTGCTTTTTCCCTTCTCATTAAGTTCATTGATTTCAGCAGTCTGCCCTCAGTTCTCCCTCACCACGCACCTGCTCCTCGTCTCCCAATCACCCAGTCACTGTGTACATAACCCTGTCTGTGTCATAGTGCTTTCTTGGTTCATTGTTCGTGCCAGCATTGTTTTGAATCTCAAACAGCTTGTTTCTGTTTGCATGTTCTCTCCATACATGCGTTGATTTTCTCCAGATACTGCGGTTTCCTCCCGCACACCAAAACATGCAGGTTAATCTATGGAAGACTAAATAGACGTATATGTATTGACATCTGTGTGAATGGTTGTTTGTCTCTATAAGTGGCCCGGTGGTGGCCTGATGGCCTGTCGTTCTCCTTCCTCTTACCAGAGGAGCCCTGAAGGTGGACACCAGCTCTCAGGGATCCTAGTGGGATGATCATCAATGGGAACACTAATGGAACTGAAGAATTGATCAGGATTGTTGATGGATTGTTGCACTAAATACCAACTGTTCCTAGTTTTAGCACAAGGCTGTGTAGTGTTAACCGTGCAACTGAACAAATCTTAAAAATCTGTTGCTTGGTTGGGTTTGTGGCTCCAGTTTAGGCTCCCATAGGTGCTCAGCATAATTGTTTGGTTCTGTGTTGGATTCCAGATAAAATCACCCATTGTTATATATCATTACAGGACAGGTACGGTGAAACTGAGCTCTGATCTTTTCTACTGAACTGCTGTCTGGTTTTAAATCAGTCATGCTGCAAACAGTGTCAGCACTTTGTTGGGCCAGAGCCAAGCAAGACACTGCTTCAGCACCAGGAGTTCAGCTTAAAGTGAACATTAACCAGTGAAGCAGTGAGTGTGATGTTTGACATCGCTGCGTTTGTGATCGCCCCCTCAGGCCAAACGCGTAACTGCAGCTTCAATAGTAAGCTCGTGCATGAGGCGTGCATGCTGTACGTGCACACTCCTGAGCGAAGCAACAGCTGAGGCCGTCCCGTACCGGTGCAATGTACAGCTTTAGACGGTCCTACACAGTTCTAATAACAATGTACTCTGATGTAGGCACACTAGACATCTATCCCGGCTTGCCTTGAAAGCATCAGCCCTTTCCCCCCATCGCTATTTTATTAGTTACAATTAATAATTAGCATGATTAAAATAGCCCAAATTGCTTTGATGTCTAGAATTAATTCTACAAGCATAAATAAAGTGATGTTAAGGCAGCTTTGGTGTGGTGATCCTGTTAAAGGACATAGCTGAGACGTGCAGACTCACGTTTGTGCATTACCAACATTTTTCCCCTTCTCCACATCTCCATTGTGTTTTCTCTCCATCTATATCGTGATAATAATGGTGCACACCGGTGCACCAAGCAACTGGGAGCAGTGTCTCATGATATCGTCCTCGTGTCACTGAAGGAAATTCAGATGAGCCGCAGAGCTGCGAGTGTTAACGGGACGGTAGAGCAAATGCTGCTGCCTTTATTTGCCAAATGCAGGAAGTGCCAAAGTGCCTGACGGCTGCAGAGCCGGGGACTGCAGGCTGACACCTGCGGCATCTCTAGCAGAAGCAGGAATCTGCAGCAGCAGCAGGTGTAAATCAGTGGTCTCTGTCTCCAGCTCTGCAGCTGTACCTTCCTCGTCAGCTTGGCCAAGAAAGGCTTATGTCCTCGTGCACGTGTGCAGATTATCATCCTTTTCTTTGCTCCCGGAAGAACGGCTCGGAGCACAAATGGTTTCTTTGTTGCTACTCTGCAGTGAATATCTACAAGAGCGTTCTACAGGAAGTAGCAAAGGGGCTTTAGAAGTGTTACCGGGTTTGTCGCTGTGAACAAAGTCGCTGAGTTGGTAAAACTCCCTCTGCTCTACCTCTAAGCTACACAAAGCAAGCACTACAGGCTATGCCTGAGTGTGAACGCGCATGACATCATCACACATCACGCTACCTCTGGAAGGCGTGGGGGAAATGTGCTTGTTCCACCCAAGCATGCTCTTTTTCTGTGACTTTACAGGAAAACGGAGGCAATCACAGTAAAAACGCCAGGGACCATTCTCCTGGACAGGGCATTTCAGAAGAATGTATGAGGAAGAAATATCACACTTCTATACACACACTGCTTGTTAAACTTCTTTAAGAAGTCATAGCAGAAGTAACAGGAGCACACTGTCCTTAACCACTCACGTAGAGGAGGTTGGTCGGAGCGCTGCCTGCTTTCAGTCCACGTGACTCACTGAGTTCCTCTTAAAACCTCTGATTCATGAATGATGGTGCTGCGTAAGTCTCTCTTTAGTTTAGTGATTTATGCATGAACTTCTACAAGGGACAAATGAGGAAATTATCATGAAATACTTCATCCTTGGTTTGGTTTTGAGGACAAAAACATCACAATTATAAATGTGATGTCACGTTGAGATCAGGAGGGCTGGACCCAACACGCTGAACGCAGGACGACAAGAGGCAGGAGTGTAGATGAAAGCTAAATCTGTTATTAAGGATGAAAAACCCAAAAGGGCAGGAAACCTAAACCGATTATCGAGATGCACAAGCTCACTCTTTCAGCAGAGAGCTAGAGAGCAGGTGGGGGGGGGGGGGGGGGGGGCACTGACAACATCAATGGACCAACAACACAGAGAGACACAGGCAGGGTTATATACACAGGAGCTAGTCGATAGGAGACGAGGGGCAGGTGCGTGGGGAACGGGGCACAGGTGAACTGAGGAGAAGCAGAAATACGCAGGAGAAGGTGTCAGCCTGGGAGTCATGACATGTGATGGTTACCACATCATTCTGAACCTTATAACCGTTGTCTACACACATTAGTGTCTTTACTGATAAAGTGAGACTTTGGTATTTCTTGATGGAAGCATTTAGGCTTAACGTGAGAAACTGCCTGATGTAACCAGTTGGTCACTGGATGTTTGTAGCGGTGCCGGCGATGTCTCACACCTGACTCCAGGATTAGTGTGTGTGTGTGTGTGTGTGTGTGTGTGTGTGTGTGTGTAGTCCCGTGGGGGAGCATGGTCACACCAATAAGGTCTTCTACTGTAGGTGTCTATGAAGGTGGATCATGTCAGAAAGGAGAGCATCAGAGGAGGGGGGCCACGCTGTTTATGCTAACCAGTGTGAGAATGGAGCTGGATGGTGTGTGTATCCTGATAAAAGGTCAAAGCAACAGAGCTTAAC
Organism: Nothobranchius furzeri; assembly: GCF_043380555.1. NCBI lineage: Eukaryota > Metazoa > Chordata > Actinopteri > Cyprinodontiformes > Nothobranchiidae > Nothobranchius > Nothobranchius furzeri. The sequence goes on from NC_091754.1 coordinate 64,476,070, forward strand.
TGCCAGTCAAGCCCACACCACGAGAATTAGCCCAAACACACATGCAGTTATTACAGTGACCACCAGGGGGAGCTGTGATCGTTTATAATGCATACCCTCCCCCATCCTCCCCCCTTCCCCTCGTCTGTCTTGGCAGAGAGTCTATCATCTCACCTAATTCTGCCTGCTTCATTTTATCCTGCTCACAGCAGACACATGCATGGGCTCGTCGAGAAAGACAGTGGATGTGCACGCATAGCAGGAGGGGGAGGACGAGCTCTGAGGGGGAGGACGAGCTCTGAGAGGGAGGACGAGCTCTGAGGCTTGCTGTGAAGCTCTGTGATGCAGCCCTAGATATACGCATCGTAAGACCCATTCAGAAGAGCAGATGCAGAAGGAATGAGCCGCCAGAGACCACTGTGGTTGGGTTTTAACCTCAGCTGACATCCAACACGCTTCCTGTAGACACTGGCGATTTGAATAGAGACCACATTTACTCCAGCGGGAATCATTTTGTCTGCATTAGAAAAGCATATGAAGAATGGAAGCTGGAAGTGTCAGATGTCAGTATGCAAATACAAATCACACATCAGCCAGCGAGGATGAGATAAAGAGAGAAACTGCTGCAGAACTTGAAGTCATACAGATGATCAAAATCCTCAAGAGTTTGGCCCAAACGGTTAAGCTCAAACGCTCCGCTTCACACCAGAAACCTTTCTGTGCCACGTTATCTGTCGCCATGCAGGCCAGATCAGGGCTTCTCTACTGACAGATAATAACAGTAGTCGAACGTAAAACTTAAAATGATAATTCCCAATAAATGATGTTAAAAGTAGCCTTTGTTGAGTCGTTTTAACAGTTTTTTATTGTACAACCGACGATTTCTAAAGGAAACGAACAAACCTACAACCAAATGTTTGCATCCCACTGTCAGGATGAGAGGATGGAGGTTATTGCTCAGCTCTGCACCAGAGGAACACAGAAAAGGCCCAGCTGGTGGCATCAGTGATTGGCATGAGGTTTCCTGGTCATATTAAGGCTAGATCAGCGTTTTTACGTCTTCATCCAGTAGCAAAGTTCAGGGGTCTCATGACCAGAAACTCATTCATGTGTTCATCTCCAGCAGGCTGGACCATTGCAGTGGTCTTTTCACTGCTCATCCCAAAAAGCTGTGAAACAACTGCAGCTTGTTCAGACTGCTGCTGCTGGAGTCTGACCCAGAACCCAGAGAACCGAGCACATCGCTCCTGTTCTTAAACGATCTGACTACCAGTCTAAAAGGGCTTCAACTGGTTTATAAACCACTCAGTGGCATGGACCAGTATAAATGTTGGTGCTTCCTGTATACACACCCAGCAGGACCCTGAGATCAAACAGTCAGCTGGTAGAACCGGGTCAGAACCAACCAGGGTGGAGCTGCTCACAGATGAATCAGCTTCCTCGTCACCTCACGCGCCCCGGCTCTGGTACCTTTTAAGTCACACCTGAAAACCTTCATGTATTCATCAGCATTTTAGTTCTCAAACACACAAAATACTTAGCAGAAAATACTCAATCAAGCAAAAACTCAAATAACTGAAATCTGCTTCAGCTGGCTAAATGAATGACACCGGGAGTCGAACCAGCATCCGCAAACGGCAAAACACAACAAAAGGCAAGGACTTGAACCACCGCATTCATGAGGACATTACAGCAGCAGCTTCCCTAAGACGCTCTTATAGCCGTGTCTTATCAGAGCAGGCGTGGGCAGAGCTGTGCTGGAATCGACCGTTTCAGTTCCGGGTATGAACAGAACTCACATTCAGGATCACAGACGTCTCAGTGGTGCCAACGGTAACACGTTATCCTACACGGCGCCTCCCGTTGCTCTCAAAGAGTTAAAATAGCGTGATCTGGCTCCTTTAAAGCATTGCACTGGCCTTGTTTAATGTCACCGTGCAAGTGCATTGGAGGACCTCCCTGCTTCACATGGAAATGAGTGTGTTGTACCAAATTTCAATGAAGCGGATCATTGATCTTCTGGCTGTCAGCCTGTCAGCCAAGATAAGGTTGGAGGTGGTCATCGATGCTCGTCTGTAGGGATGGTTCGGTGTACGTCTACAGAGCTATTTAACAGTTAGACTTCCTGTTAGGTCAATTAGAATGATCCATAGGGACTCCCGCTGGTTTAAAGAGTTCACCTGAGCAGCACGATACGGGTGGCTAGTCCTGACTCAACTCATGGATCGAGTTTTCTAATTTGATGCCTGAATGAAAAAAGTTGTTTATTTCTTCCATTTTCTTTTTTGTGTTTGTTTGTTTTCACCAAGAATTCATATTCTATATTCTCATTATTTTCAAATAAATGACACCTTGCAGATAAAATAATGAATCCGGTGATACGACCTTAAGCATTGCTGCTGGGATGAGCAGGACAAACACCATTTCATTAGAGAAGATTGGGACTTTAAGGTCAGCAGCTAGACAGAGATACAGGTAGAGAAGAAGACAAGCACGGATTTAAATCATATTGTGTGTGTGTGTGTGCACGTGAGTGTGCATGAGTGTGCGTGAGTGTGCATGAGTGTGCATGTGTGTGGGAGAACATTTGCCTAATGGTCATTATAAGGCAGTTGGTGATAGGTGGATAGTCTCACACTGTAAATCACGAAAATCGTGTTGGCTTCCCAAACTCATTAGGCTCGTCTCACTCTGTTGATCTCACAATGCACATGCAACTTCATCTGTGTGTGTGTGTGTGTGTGTGTGTGTGTGTGTGTGTGTGTGTGAATGGCTCCTAAGTGTCTGACCATCTATTTTGTCTGTGTATGAAAACACAGATCAGTGCAACAAAAGACTTTTTCCCACAGTTCTGCGTTTTTTTCTGCTAGAAGTTCCTGAGAACGTGCAGCAGAACGTGCAGCAGAACGTGCAGCAGAACGTGCAGCAGAACGTGCAGCAGAACCTATGGAGATCACTCCTCTTTCATTTACTAAAACAGCACAAATTAAAACATTCAACCTGATGTTAGTGTATCTTAATTTTCATCTTCTAAACAAAATCTTTGTCTTTTCAGGAACTTCAACCAAAAAGGTAGAACTAAGGTGTCACAGGACAAGATGGAAATTAGCCTTAGGCTATAATCTGGTGCCATGAATGCTCATTAGCCTGCATTGTTCTAAATAAATAACTGTAAACTGACTAAAAGACAAAAACAACACATTGTCCCTGACAGCCATGTTGACAAACACAATAAAGAATGTGTTTTTAATCAGTGAAGTAAGATCTCACCTTACCTTAAAAGTCAGCCCTTCCTAACAGGTTTACCTGAAGAGATGAAAATCCTGTTTGTATATTTAGCACATGCTTTTATGCAAAGAGGTGTGGCAGCTGGCTGGGCAAGGTGACTTGCCCAAAAGCACGGTGGCAGAAAGACCTGGGATGACACGGGCAACCCTCTGATTACTGAACCACCCTGTCTACCTGCCAAGCCACCCAAAGTTTTACTACACTGATTCAGCAGCGTGTGATCTACAGACAGGTGTCTTCAGCGTTTGGACTACACCTAATAGGAAGTCCAACAGTTTGGCTTAAAACTCTATTTTGCTGGTTTGCCTGTCCTTAATGAAGAATTAGCACAAAGCTTGGTCAGAATACTTGCAAGTGGTCAAATGTTCTCAAATTAGAGGAGTTTTTGATGAAAGGATGTGGGTGTGGTTAGATGTTCTATTAGCTCAGAAAATAACGTTGTGCTTGATCCCGGTCCAGCCCCCAACATGTCTACATTAACATGCTGTCATTATCTTCGCCAAGCCCACTGAGAGCAGGAAGTCCATTTTTTTATTCGTGGATTTCTTTTTCATCCGCCCTTCTGTGTGAACTAGAAGATAACACAATGATGCTGCTTTTGGTACTTTTGGGTTTTTCAACATTTTATTCACATTTAGTGCAACATAGGGTAGCAACATAAATCCACCGGTAAAGAACTTCACCCAATCTTAAAAATGTTTATAGTTTCATATTTGTGGAACGGCCATGTGTGATTTGTTATTCAGTCCAAGCTTTCTCTGTGTTGTTGCAGACACACAAAACAGCTGAGCCACCATCTTTGAGCTAATGTGTTCACATTAGGCCTTTTGCATTCTGCACTGCCTAGAGCTCCTATTATTAACACTGACAAGCCATTCATTCCAATTACATAAACCAAAAAATGTGAAGAAGTAAGCACAGAGAGTGTAAGTGAAATTGATTGTCTCACTGCTGCTATCTGGACCTGCCAATTGATGATGCACTCTAAGAGAGGGGAGTCGGGATTCAGAGAACACGCCTTCTGTATTGCGTTGGAGGAGAAGCAACAAGCCGCCACGGTTAAGCGCACCGCTTCCCTCAACAGTTCGCTCCCGTACGCAGACATTTCTGTGGGTGTTGCTCTGTTGTTTTCCATTAGCAGATTGTAAGGATGTGTGTGATTGTTCACAAAGGTTTTAAGTGCACTGTTGCCTCTGATAAATTAGGGTGCCTTGCATTTGTGTGGCTGGGTGCGTTGTGTGCATACATGCAGGACACAGGAACTTTGTTTACTTGCATTTTCAGAGGACAACAAACCTAAATGTTTGGCCGTTATTGGGTAGAGCCACGTCTGACTTGACAAAGATTCAATGGCAGCTCAGTTTCTAGAGTCCGCCACTTAAATTGTTTGTGTTTTGATGGTTTTGCCTTTAAATGACTCTAATATGTGTGTTGGATTGTAAGATCACAGAGGAAAATTCTTTAACCCTTTCACGGGTGACCCCTCCAGGACAGGGGGTGGTTCAATATGGTTGAACAGCTTTATCCCTCGACAAGGGTGAAGTGGTGAACTCCTAAAAATAAAAAGGGCCTAGGGCCCATCTGGCCCCATTAACAATAGGGGAGGGACAATTTTAAGATGGGTGCCAACTCACCACATGCTCACAATCAGCCTTGTAACTACCTGTGTTCATTTACCCACGCTGGTGTGTATGACATGCAGGGGCGCAGATAGGATTTTCAAACTGGGGGGGACAAAGTTCCATTGTACCCTCCCCCAAACACACACACACACACACACACACACACACACACACACACACACACACACACACACACACACACACACACACACACACACACACACACATTAGTACACACACACACACACACACACACACACACACACATACATACGTACACACACATACACACACACACACACACACACACACACACACACACACACACACACATACGTACACACACACACACATATGTACACACACACACACACACATAGGTACACACACACACACACACACACACACACACACACACATACGTACACACACACACACACACACATACGTACACACACACACACACACACACACACATACGTACACACACACACACACACACACGTACACACACACACACACGTACACACACACACACACACACACACACACACATACGTACACACACACACACACACACACACACACACACATACGTACACACACACACACACACACACACACACACACACACACACACACACATACGTACACACACACACACACACATCATGAATGAAATGTGTGTTAAATGGAAGAGCATCCTGATGTGGTTGACTTTAGCCATGCTAATACGGTTGATTCAGCCCCTAGCCGCTCATTTCTTTTGGGAAAGACCCGCGCCCCTCCCCTTCCTCTTCTTCATACACACACGGAGCACCTGAACCCTCTCAGTCAGCAGGAGCGCCTGCAGCTGCAGGGGGCACCAACTTGCTGTTTCCATTCCAGACGCTGTCATATGACAGATAACAGCAAACCCCGGTGCGGCGCAGATTTCTTTCTTTTTAATTTTTTACTCAGCGCTTGTGCGTCCCTTTTGGGTCATGAAAAAATGCCGCCCCGGGCATCTGCCCTGTCTGCCCGTGCCTAAAGCCGCTTCTGGGCACACATGACTTCCATATCTAACGCATCGGCGTCTGCCTCTTTTTTACAGCTTTTTTTTTTTACATTGTCCCTACGTCTGCCACGTTAGCGGTGTTTTACCATCATTTCTACATCCATCACGTCCCAGAGAAGGTTAAACCAACATCAGACCCAACGTTTGGAGCTGGTAAACTCCACACACCTCTCGTGCAGCACCAGCTGTCTGATGCTGCAGCAGCGTCAATCTTCCCGGCTGGATGAGTGAATTTCTTCATCAGAGTCAATAATCTGCTTCATAATCAGAGTCAGTCATGACCAGACAAAGTGGTCAGTCAGACCTGCTGGCAAATATACGTTTTATCTCATATTTACTCTCTTCATGCTGCACGCGTCTCCTCCTCTCCCCGACTGGGAGCCTCTCAGCGGGAGGCGATTTTCAAACTCTAAAAACTCCCAAACTTTGCTCAGCCTGAAGGTTCCACATCTCCACTATCTTCTGGTGTAAAGTAGTAACTTCATGAGGGATCATGTTTGTAGATGAGACTTGTTAAAGTCAGCAATGAGGCGCTTACAACGAGTAAGTCCCAACACGACAACAACGTACTGAAACTAGAACCAACACGCATAAACAGACAGATCGGTCCCGCCTACTTACACTGTTGGTCTTTTTTAAACACGCAGTCATCGTTGCTCATCCTGCATCCTAGCAGCAACCACTTTGGCGCCTCTGGAGCCGGTGTTTGTTTACATCATGCTGCATTCAGTGTAATTAGAAAAAGGAGCTTCAAGCGCTAATCTCCGATTTTGTTTTCTTTCTGGCCTTAGTGGGGGGGACGGATCGGGGTTGATTTGAATCTGGGGGGGACAGATCCCCCCCGTCCCCACCCTATCTGCGCACCTGATGACATGTAAAAATAACCAAGACCAAAACAAAAGTTAGCTCTGCTACCAGATGGTCATCAGGGCTACCATGGTAACCTCCAGTGGCTCATTGAGGGTTGCTATGGTAACCTCACACCTGTGTGTCGCAGTCCCTGAAAATAAAACAAACATGGATTATAGACAAAACTAGAAGTCGTGCTAAGATCATTACTGGACGGTTAACACACGAAGGCCCTGATGGCCAGATGGGAATTGTGTCATTCCTGCATTAAGTGTAAATGATAAATGACATCAGAGCCACATCTGCCCTAGAGCACACGGACAGAAACGAGCTGCTGAGCACAGGCGCCACCCATCCCTCCAACCACCACCAGCAGGCAGGGACAGTTAAGTGTCTTGCCCAAGGACACAACAGCAGAATTATCTTCCAGGAGCCGACATCAATCCTACAACCTTCTGATTACGGGACAACCCGCTCTACCTCCAGAGCTGCTGCTGCCCCAAAGCCCCAAAGAAGAGGATACAATAATTTCATCTCCAGTTTTAAAGAAAACCATTTTAGCTGAAATATAACCACATAACTATGGAAGCGTGGCTGTGCATCATCCGCACTTTCAGAGGATTTGAGAGAAAAGCATAAATGCTGCAGCAGTGTAAGACAGGGTGGGGGAAAGAAGAGAAAAATGCCACAATTTCATGAATAA
>NC_091754.1:64491067-64493567 GCF_043380555.1 Nothobranchius furzeri
AGTCAAAGCACCCTGAGGCGTTTCATGTGGTTGCAGGAGACGTTAATCACCTGAAACTGGCTGACATTCTGCCAAGTTTTGACCAGCATGTCACCATCTCTACTCGAGGAGACGACACGCTGGACTGTGTATACACTAACATCCGTGGTGCATACAGAGCTCTTCCTCGCCCCAACTTGACCTTTCTGACCACGTCTCCCTCCTGCTGGCACCAACAAGGATTGGACCAACAAAGAAGACTGCCATTGTGTGGCCCACTGATGCAGCATCTGTGCTCCAGGACTGCTTCCAGTGCACAGATTGGCAGGTCTTCAGACAAGCAGCAACAAAAGAGGGAGAGGTGGACCTAGAGGAACACACCTCCTCGGTCCTTGGATTCATTTCTAAGTGTACTGAGGATGTCACCATTACCAAGACAATAGCATGCCACCCTAACCAGAAACCCTGGCTGAATGCTGAGGTGAGAGGTCTGCTGAAAGCCAGGGATGCCTTATTCAGGGCAGGTGAGACATCAGCACTGAGAGTGGCAAGGAAATAACTGGCGGTAGGCATAGCAAGAGCTAAAGCTACATACGCTCAGAAAATCCACGGGCATTTCTCCTCCAACGACACCCGGAGCGTGTGGAAGGGAATAAAGGGCATCACAGACTACAACACCAAAGATGCACAATGCCCGAATAACCCGTCTCTGCCAGATACACTCAATCGGTTCTACGCCTGCTTTGAGGACCCTGACACCCCCCCCTCACTCTATCAGTCTCACTCCATTACCTGGTGATACGCCCCTTAGTGTGTCTACAGGTGACGTAATTAAAACCCTCAAAGGAATTAACCCTCGCAAAGCTGCTGGCCCTGATAACATCCCTGGGCGAGTACGGAGGGACTGTGCACACAAGCTGTCTGGGGTGCTGGCAGATAGTTTTAACACCTCACCGTCTCTGGCATCCATCCCAACCTGCCTTAAGATGGCCACTATTGTTCCGGTCCCAAAGTGCTCCACAGTGAAATGCCTCAATGACTGCAGACCCATAGCTCTTACCCCTGTAGTCATGAAGTGCTTTGAGAGGTTGGTTATGCCTCACATCAAAGACTCCATCGATGTCACTGTGGACCCTCACCAGTACGCTTACAAGAAAAACCAGTCCACTGATGATGCCATCTCATCAGTGGTCCACACAGCTCTCCCTCACTTAGAGAGCAGGAACTCATACGTCCGTCTGCTTCTCTTGGATTTTTCCTCTGCCTTCAACTCCATCATCCCACGGACTCTGGTACAGAGACTTTCCACTCTTGGACTGAGCCCCATAATGGGGAACTGGGTACTGGACTTTTTGACTGACAGACCCCAGACTGTCAGGATCCACATCACCATCTCCTCTTCCATCACCCTCAGCACAGGCACACCCCAAGGCTGTGTGCTGAGCCCCGTCCTGTTGACCCTGCTGACATATGACTGCTCGGCGAGACATCCCAGCTGCCATATCGTGAAGTTTGCGGATGACACAACAGTAGTTAGGACGCATCACTGACAACGATGAGTCAGAGTACAGAGAGGAGGTAGAACATCTGGTGCAGTGGTGCAGAGAAAATAATCTCTGCATCAATGTGAACAAAACCAATGAGATGGTGGTGGACTTCAGAAGGAACCAGGGCCCTCCTCCCCCCTGTACATTGGAGGAGTACCTGTGGAAGTAGTCTCCTGCTATAGGTACCTGGGTGTGCATATCACTGAGGACCTCACATGGAGCACCAACACTTCCTGGCTCGTCAGGAAAGCTCACCAGCGTCTCTACTTCCTTAGGAAGCTGTGGTGAGCTGGACTTGGGAGCTCAGTCCTGAGGTGCTTTTACCATGGTGCAGTGAAGAGTGTCATGTGCACCTGCATCACTGTGTGGCACGGTAGCTGCACTGTCGCTGAGAGGAAAGCTCTGCAGAGAGTGGTTAGGGCTGCCCAGAGGCTTGTGGGGAGTCGCCTCTCCAAAATCACAGACATCTACACAACGTGGTGTAGGGGAAGGGCCCTCAACATCATGAAGGACTGCACACACCCTGCACATGGACTCCCCCGACCCCTCCCCTCAGGCAGGAGGTTGAGGAGCATCCGAAGCAGGACCACCAGGTTCAGAAAGAGCTTCTTCCCTGAAGCTGTCAGACTGTTACTCTGGCCATGCTCGGTAGAGCTCCCATCTAAAGGTGACATGTGCTGCTTCTATCGTGGCTGCAGGATCTGAAGTAGGGATAGTCCCAACCCTACCTCCCCACCTAGTGGACACTTATGTTGTGTAATGTCTGAAGTCTGATGCATATCTGTGTGAGGTGTTTTTTGCAGAGCAAAGCTGCCCTCCCTGTGGAGGGTAGCTCTGAAGTGCCTTTCTTCCCTCCACCTGACCCTATCCTCACATAAACCTTCTGATCTCTATTAAGGTAGCGCGACTCGGGGTTGTGAATGACCACAGTCACCAATTCTTGTCATGTGTCTTGCCCATGTATGTCTGATCTC
>NC_091754.1:64498567-64501067 GCF_043380555.1 Nothobranchius furzeri
CCACTGAGTCCACCGATCTCAGGCTCAGGGGGAGAGAGGTCCAGAGTCTGGGGGCCACAGCAACAAATTCCCACTGCATTGCCTTGACGCCACCACAAAAACGCCTAGATCCATCCTGGCACTACTACTCTGACCAATCAGTGCAGGCATGTGATGGACGCACAATGCTGGTGGAATATTGGGTTTGCAGCATGAACCTCAAGTTCTCCATGACCAAGCCACCTCCCCACACAATCCCACCATGCTTTCCTACAAATCACCTTTACATGAATAAATCACCACAACCTCAGTACTTGTTAATCATAAACGTACGCTTACAAAGACCTGTCCAGTCTTCACTTTCACATCATAGTCCAGTTAGGAATTCAAGGGAAATCTCGTTATGAGCGTCCGAATGAGAAAAACATCCTCACTGCAAAGCAGCTCACTCCTGCAAAAGGGAGGGGCCACACAAACATGACATCCAGTGAAGGTATAACGTCTCCTCTGACTGCAGACAGCTGGACAGGATGTCAGATTCTGCTGTAGGCTGACGATCGTGACCCTCACTAGCAGACTCCAGACTTTCCATCTGTGCTTGAGCCAGTCATGGATAAGCGTACTTCTACTCGAGTATCTAGTTAACTCACAAGTATGTACAACCATAAAGCACACACACTTTGTTCCTCTTCTAGTGTGTGAATCAGAGCCTCGTTTAACCTAGACAACGGCTGCATACACACTGCTTCTACATATTCATTTATGCAGTATTCATTCGTTCATCTCGCAGTAACAAATGTGAGGTTCAGCAGGAGATCAAGATTATTACCGTCAGATGCAACTTTTATATAAACTCACGAGGCACATTCACTAGTCAAGAACCACTGTTAATACTTGTGAGTGTGCAAATGCGCTCAAAATCTAAATGACCACATGCTGGCAAATCTGCTCGTCACATCACATTATCTCTCTCTCTCTCTCTCTCTCTCTCTCTCTCTCTCTCTCTCTCTCTCTCTCTCTCTCTCTCTCTCACACACACACACACACACACACACACACACACACACACACACACACACACACACACACGCACACACACACACATGCATATACTGTCACCCTCTATTAGCTTTCGATGAGTGCCATCCGCCCTGCAGAGCGAATATCTGACAGATCTGGGGTAAAAAAATTTCAACAGCAAGATAAGAGAGAGCAGTGGGAAATGTAAGGGGCATCTGAAAGCTTAGATGTTGCTACATGAATCAAACAAGCCTGCTGGGCGGAGTGCAGACAGAGCCAGACTCTGGCGCTAGCTCCAAAAGCCCAGCAAAGGCTTGTGTTTACTCACTGAATATCTCTCTGCTGTTGGGACATTCATGTTTAAAACAGAAGTTAAAAAATGGACTTCAGCAAATCAAACGAGTAGAAACAAATAAATCACCGTGGACAATCTTTCACTCATGCTATTCATCAAATCCTTGGTATACAAGAGGCTTTAAGAGATAAGGACTAAAAAGCTAACTGTTTACCAGGAAAATGAGGACTAGACGGAAAAGCAAAAGAAAAGAGGGAAACGTGTTTAGAGCAGTTCCTTAGACTGACGTTCCCTCCTCCATCCCTTACAGTCTCCTATTCTAAGCTAAACATTAGCTAAATTAGCAGTTTGCCGTGAAAATGCCTGAGGATCACATCTACTCTGGAACTACTAAAGCAGTGTGTTTTATTTTCTGCACAAATACCGAGTAAACTTCAGTTTGATTCAGACATGTGTGCATTTTCTTCCTCCTGTGGCGGTCACAGTCCAGTGGGACCCTGGCTTATGACAACATGAATTACACTGCAGGGGTGATCATGGGATCACGAAGACTCGGCAACGTTACACATTCCAACTAAGAATCTAATCTTAGCCTAGACCATGCATGTGAGCACAGATCATCAGCAGATCCCAGAACCGCTCTGAAACAAATCTCTTTCCCAGACAACGCTGGGAGAATCAGGTCCAGACCCAAGCAGTGCTGAGGGGGTGAGGCACACGGTCAAATACAAATCTTAGCAAGGAAATTGACTCAGATGATTTCAGAACGTTTCGTTTGTAAGAAAAGTATGAATCCAATCAGGTTAGGCAAGTATTATGAACAGAAATCAGTTTTTACAATGAAGAGATTTCTCTGGAGAGCAGCCAGGCCGGGTACTGGTGGGCTGTATCGACTAACAGGAACATTGTTCCTACCACCATCCCTCCTCCTCTCCACAGACGGTGATTACTACTCGCATCGATCCATGGACTGATTGGGATCCGTTAACGAAGGAGCTGTAATTTGTAGTCTTGACAGCTAATTTACTTGAGGCCATTGTTCTCTGTTGCACTCAACATCACATCTCATCTCAGAGGGATTTTACTGAAGAATCCATCATGATGTCAGAAATGAGGAGTTCACTTTGATGTTACCGAGCTTCAGCAACATGCTGGTAAAACATCTGAGAAACTCTCACCTTTACAGGGATGCTGGACTGAAAGTGA